>NW_027453907.1:0-124916 GCF_040206685.1 Ascaphus truei | reverse complement strand
ACAGTGTTTAAAGGTATGTGCAGAGTATATCACAGTGCAGGGAGTGGGAGGTATAATACAGTGCAGAGTACAGCACAGTGCAGGGGAGTGGGAGGTTTAGCACAGTGCAGAGTATTGCGCAGTGCAGGGGAGTGGGAGGTTTAGGCACAGTGCAGAGTATAGCACACTGCAGAGTATAGAACAGGACAGGGAGCGGGAGGTATAGCACAGTGCAGTGTATACACTCGGGTCTCACCTGTCCTCCCAAGCTCCTCCCTCCCGTACACGATGTATTTCCGCAGCCAGTAGACACACTCATGTTCCAGGTAATTCCCTGTATCTCTGAGGCATATTAACCTCCGCGCTGTTCCACCTCTGCGTGGTGATCTGAGCCTCGGGCGCGGTGCTCACGTACGTCCATCTCTCTGTGTCCAGGCTCAGAAACTCCTTTCCGTCGTATCCGAGCTGATTATACCCGCGGGCGCTACCGTCATCTCGCAGCTCACAGCCATACATCTCCTGGAAGGAATGGAAACCTGCATACACACACACAGACATGTATATATGTACCTGTGTATAACACAGCGCGTCTCTCATTACTGCCAGCGCTATACGTAGGTATAACAGGACAGTCCCATGTATATGTACCTGTGTATAACACAGCACGTCTCTCTTATTACTGCCAGAATTATACGTGGGTATAACAGGACAAGCTTGTGTATAAAGGGTCAGTCCTATCTATCTATCTATCTATCTATATATTTTTGAAAAACATTGTATGTCCCTGTGTCTCCCTGTGGTCTAGGGGCAATCACATTGGACCTTTGACCCGTCACTCCGCCTCAGGCCAATGAGATGGCTCCCTTGGCCCACACACAAACACACACAGACGATGTGCACTAGCCTCCGCCACCTCCCGCCCAGGTAAGGTAACTAAACCGCCGCCTCACACCCCTGTGCCTACAGCCCTCCCCCCGCTCACACACCCCTGCCGCCGCCCGGGCCTCAAACCCCTGCGCCTCCCCCTCCACGCTCACACACCCCTGCCGCTGCCTGGGCCTCAAACCCCCTGCGCCTCCCCTCCACGCTCACACCCCTGCCGCTGCCTGGGCCTCAAACCCCTGCATCTCCCCGATCACACCCCTGCTGCCGGGGGCCTCCCTTCCCGCCTTACCTCACACCACCTGTGCCTCCCGCCGCCTCACACCCCCCGGCCGCTACAGTCAGCTGGGAACCGGCCGGACGAGGCCAAGCGGCGGAGCGGATAGCCGGGAGGGGGAGTGGGCACAACAATTGCAGACACGCTGCCTCCCGCCTCAGATCCGCGAGGGATGGGGGGAGGGAATGGCCGCCTCGTGCACGCACCTCCTTCTGCACCAGCACACGGAAGGTTCCGCCGATGGGGGGGGGGGGGGAGGAGCGGACGGACGACCGTCAGAGACAGCGGGGGAACGGACAGGGGAGCAAGCGGACACCGGATACATTGTCCCTCTCCCCCTTCCCCCCCCACCCCCTTCTCTTTCACCTCCCTCCTCCCCCCACCTCCATCCTCCCCCCCCCCTTCACCTCCCATCCCCCACCTCCTCACCCTCCCCCTTCACCCCCCTTCCTGCCTTTCACCTCCCCCCGCTCCTGCCTTTCCTCCCCCCCGCTCCTGCCTTTCAGCCACCCACCCACTCACCCACCCAGTCAGTCAGTCCACCCACCCAGTCAGTCAGTCACCCAGTCAGTCAGTCAGTCAGTCACGGTAACTTATGACAAGGTTATAATATACACCAAATACCTGGGTTGAACTGAACACTGTCCCGGCCAGCTTTAATCTAAAACTTGCCGGGTTAAATGCGGGCCAACCGCGGGACTTTTCTCCGATTGAATCGGAGTTTCCCCGCGTGGCGGCCGCTTCAATAGATAAGCGCTAATGGCGCTTACTATTGAAAGCGCCCGAGGCGCGGGAAAAACCGGGCGAAAACGGGCCGAAGACAGCCGCGCGCCGTCCGCGGCTATTTTTAACCCGCGGAGGCAGCCGCTTTAGATTAAAGCTGGCCGGGACAGTATAATTTATTCCTTGAAAAAGGTGAACACACAAAGATATACAAATAACAGGCGAATATTCACTTACTTAGGGTTGGAATGATGAAGTAATCTGGTTACACGATTAGCAATTCATGCAGCAATCTCGAAATGACACAAAAGGCAATGGGTATCGGCAGATCCTCGTTTATATGCAATCTCAGTCCTATCCCTTAACCTTGGGCGCCTGGCTGTCTAGCAGATTCCTTTGTAGTTAGGAACTCCCCGGTCTGCAACTGTGAATTATGACACTTACAGATCACTCAGGCCCCTGTGTTCCTCCGCCCTATTGTATACAATCAGAGCGGTCAGCCTTTGATCAGAAGGTTTATGATAGACAACTTGTCTGCCACCCTGACCATTAACATAGCAGATGGGTTCTTGGTTTTCATACTAGACCCAAAATACAGTTCATTCTTTGATACCTTCACTTATCAAAATGTTCCGTTCTGCTGGGCCCAGTGGGCTGATGCTTGCCAGTCCTTCATGCCGGAAGTGACTCTCCATTGTGGCCAAGTTTCAGCCCTCTGCGACCCCCAGTTTGGGGGGAGGGGCAGCCGCCCTGCTCCTTTCATTTGTCCTGGGCCCCATGCTTTCTGTTGACGACCCTGCTCCCTTCCGCCACCACAGCAGACATCACGACCCACAGTAAGTCAGCAGCACCAACCCCCACCTGTCACACACCGCATCCAAAGTCAACCACCGCAGAGATACCCGCAGAGTGCCGCCACACCCCGTCACTAACCCACCCGCAGTAAGCCGCCGTACAACCCTCCCGCCAGCTCCCCCAGTGACCTGCCACCTGACAGCTCTGAAGGGGGGGGGGGGAAATCACAAACCTCCCGCCCTCCAGTGAGCCACTGCTGCCGAGCTCTGAAGTGGGGGTGGGGGGATTACAACTCTCCTGCCCACCCAGGGAGCCGCCGGCTATCTGTCAAAGGGGGGGGAATCCCGGCCGCCCCCCTCAGTGACCCGCCGCCGCCGTCGAGCTATGAAGGCGGGGGAGGGGGGGAAATGGAGCTGTGAAGGGGGGGAAATCACCGCTGTGAAGGGGGGGAAACGGAGCTGTGAAAGGGGGGGGGGGGGAATAGAGCTGTGAAAGGGGGGGGGAATGGAGCTGTGAAAGGGGGGGGGGGAATGGATCTGTGAAAGGGGGGGGGGAATGGAGCTGTGAAAGGGGGGGGAATGGAGCTGTGAAAGGGGGGGGGAATGGAGCTGTGAAAGGGGGGGGGAATGGAGCTGTGAAAGGGGGGGGAATAGAGCTATGAAAGGGGGGGGGAATGGAGCTGTGAAAGGGGGGGGGGAATGGAGCTGTGAAAGGGGGGGGGAATGGAGCTGTGAAAGGGGGGGGGGAATGGAGCTGTGAAAGGGGGGGGGGGGAATGGAGCTGTGAAAGGGGGGGGGAAATGGAGCTGTGAAAGGGGGGGGGAAATGGAGCTGTGAAAGGGGGGGGGGAAATGGAGCTGTGAAAGGGGGGGTGAAATCGGACATGTGAACGTGGGGGGGGGGGGGACCAAGCTGTGAAGGGGGGGAGCGGAAAGCGAGGGGGAGCAGGAAAATTAAATCGGGCAACACCGGGTATATCAGCTAGTGTATATATATACCTGTATAACACAGCACGTCCCTCTCATTACTGCTAGCGCTATACGTGGGTATAACAGGACAGGCCTGTGTATAAAGGGTCAGCCCCATGTAGGTATATATATATATATACACACCTGTGTATAACACCACATGTAATTGGAATATAATGAGTGTCTCACCTCCTGTCTGGTTGTATCTGCGCATCACTGCCTGCACGTTGTGTTTGTATACAGGCTCATGGCCTTTGGTTTTCTGTGTGTTTCTTTCCCAGTAATCCGGATCCTCGATCTTCTGCATCCACGGAGCCACGGGACGTTCCTGCCGACTGTCACTGTCATATCTCATTATCTCCCGGTCATCCACGTACCCGACGGAGGTAAACAGAGGCAGCCCGGAGCCTGGAGCTGAGACCGCAGTGTAATAATACCGCAGGGAGTGACTGTCTGAGGGACACAGATATAGGTAAATACACACACACACACAGTGACACACACACACACAGTGACACACACACACACACACACACACAGCCCGGAGCCTGGCGCTGAGACCGCAGTGTAATAATACCGCAGGGAGTGACTGTCTGAGAGACACAGATATAGGTAAATACACACACAGTGACACACACACACACACACACACACAGTGACACACACAAACCCAGTGACACACACACACACACACACACACACAGTGACACACACACACACACAGCCCGGAGACTGGCGCGGAGACCGCAGTGTGATAATACCGCAGGGAGTGACTGTCTGAGAGACACAGATATAGGTAAATACACACACACACACAGTGACACATACTGAGACACACACAGAAAACAGAGGCAGCTCGGAGCCTGGCGCTGAGACCCCCGTGTAATAATACTGCAGGGAGTGACTGTCTGAGACACATAGATATAGGTAAATACACACACACAGTGACACACACACACACACAGTGACACACACACACACACACACACAGTAACACACACACACACAGTGACACACACACACAGTGACACACACACACACACACACACACACAGTAACACACACACACACAGTGACACACAGGTAAATAACCACACACACACTGAGCCTGTTACAGGCGCTGCAGGTTATCACACAGTGACACTGTTACAGACGCTGCAGGTTATCACACAGTGACACTGTTACAGACGCTGCAGGTTATCAAACAGTGACACTGTTACAGACGCTGCAGGTTATCACACAGTGACACTGTTACAGACGCTGCAGATTATCACACACCCACACACACACAGTGACACAGACACACAAAGTGACACACACAAAACAGAGGCAGCCCGGGGCGATACCGCCATGTTATTCCTGTCAGTGATTAGCGCGATACTGCGCGATACCGCCATGTTATCCCTGTCAGTGATTAGCGCGATACTGCGCGATACCGCCATGTTATCCCTGTCAGTGATTAGCGCGATACCGCCATGTTATCCCTGTCAGTGATTAGCGCGATACTGCGCGATACCGCCATGTTATCCCTGTCAGTGATTAGCGCGATGCCGCCATGTTATCCCTGTCAGTGATTAGCGCGATACTGCGCGATACCGCCATGTTATCCCTGTCAGTGATTAGCGCGATACCACCATGTTATCCGTCAGTGATTAGCGCGATACCGCCATGTTATCCCTGTCAGTGATTAGTGCGATACCGCTATGTTATCCCTGTCAGTGATTAGCGCGATACTGCGCGATACCGCCATGTTATCCCTGTCAGTGATTAGCGCGATACCGCCATGTTATCCCTGTCAGTGATTAGCGCGATACTGCGCGATACTGCGCGATACCGCCATGTTATCCCTGTCAGTGATTAGCGCGATACCGCCATGTTATCCCTGTCAGTGATTAGCGCGATATCGCCATGTTATCCCTGTCAGTGATTAGCGCGATACTGCGCGATACCGCCATGTTATCCTGTCAGTGATTAGCGCGATACCGCCATGTTATCCCTGTCAGTGATTAGCGCGATACTGCCATGTTATCCCTGTCAGTGATTAGCGGATACCGCCATGTTATCCCTGCCAGTGATTAGCGCGATACTGCGCGATACCGCCATGTTATCCCTGTCAGTGATTAGCGCGATACTGCGCGATACCGCCATGTTATCCTGTCAATGATTAGCGCGATACCGCCATGTTATCCCTGTCAGTGATTAGCGCGATAACGCCATGTTATCCGTCAGTGATTAGTGCGATACCGCCATGTTATCCCTGTCAGTGATTAGCGCGATACCGCCATGTTATCCCTGTCAGTGATTAGCGCGATACCGCCATGTTATCCCTGTCAGTGATTAGCGCGATACTGCGCGATACCGCCATGTTATTCCTGTCAGAGATTAGCACGATACTGCGCGATACCGCCATGTTATCCCTGTCAGTGATTAGCGCGATACTGCGCGATACCGCCATGTTATCCCTGTCAGTGATTAGCGCGATACCGCCATGTTATCCCTGTCAGTGATTAGCGCGATACTGCGCGATACCGCCATGTTATCCCTGTCAGTGATTAGCGCGATACTGCGCGATACCGCCATGTTATCCCTGTCAGTGATTAGCGCGATACCGCCATGTTATCCCTGTCAGTGATTAGCGCGATACTGCGCGATACCGCCATGTTATCCCTGTCAGTGATTAGCGCGATACTGAGTGATACCGCCATGTTATCCCTGTCAGTGATTAGCGCGATACTGCGCGACACCGCCATGTTATCCCTGTCAGTGATTAGCGAGATACCGCCATGTTATCCCTGTCAGTGATTAGCGCGATATTGCGCGATACCGCCATGTTATCCCTGTCCGTGATTAGCGCGATACTGAGTGATACCGCCATGTTATCCCTGTCAGTGATTAGCGCGATACCGCCATGTTATCCCTGTCAGTGATTAGCGCGATACCGCCATGTTATCCGTCAGTGATTAGCGCGATACCGCCATGTTATTCCTGTCAGAGATTAGCACGATACTGCGCGATACCGCCATTTTATCCCTGTCAGTGATTAGCACGATACTGCGCGATACCGCCATGTTATCCCTGTCAGTGATTAGCGAGATACCGCCATGTTATCCCTGTCAGTGATTAGCGCGATACCGCCATGTTATCCCTGTCAGTGATTAGCGCGATACCGCCATGTTATCCCTGTCAGTGATTAGCGCGATTTGCGCGATACCGCCATGTTATCCCTGTCAGTGATTAGCGCGATACTGAGCGATACCGCCATGTTATCCCTGTCAGTGATTAGCGCGATACTGAGCGATACCGCCATGTTATCCCTGTCAGTGATTAGCGCGATACCGCCATGTTATCCCTGTCAGTGATTAGCGCGATACCGCCATGTTATCCCTGTCAGTGATTAGCGCGTTACTGCGCGATACCGCCATGTTATCCCTGTCAGTGATTAGCGTGATACTGCACGATACCGCCATGTTATCCCTGTCAGTGATTAGTACGATACTGCGCGATACCGCCATGTTATCCCTGTCAGTGATTAGCGCGATACTGCGCGATACCGCCATGTTATCCCTGTCAGTGATTAGCGCGATACTGCGCGATACCGCCATGTTATCCCTGTCAGTGATTAGCGCGATACCGCCATGTTATCCCTGTCAGTGATTAGCGCGATACTGCGCGATACCGCCATGTTATCCCTGTCAGTGATTAGCGCGATACTGCGCGATACCGCCATGTTATCCCTGTCAGTGATTAGCGCGATACCGCCATGTTATCCCTGTCAGTGATTAGCGCGATACTGCGCGATACCGCCATGTTATCCCTGTCAGTGATTAGCGCGATACTGAGTGATACCGCCATGTTATCCCTGTCAGTGATTAGCGCGATACTGCGCGACACCGCCATGTTATCCCTGTCAGTGATTAGCGAGATACCGCCATGTTATCCCTGTCAGTGATTAGCGCGATACCGCCATGTTATCCCTGTCAGTGATTAGCGCGATATTGCGCGATACCGCCATGTTATCCCTGTCCGTGATTAGCGCGATACTGAGTGATACCGCCATGTTATCCCTGTCAGTGATTAGCGCGATACCGCCATGTTATCCCTGTCAGTGATTAGCGCGATACCGCCATGTTATCCGTCAGTGATTAGCGCGATACCGCCATGTTATTCCTGTCAGAGATTAGCACGATACTGCGCGATACCGCCATTTTATCCCTGTCAGTGATTAGCACGATACTGCGCGATACCGCCATGTTATCCCTGTCAGTGATTAGCGAGATACCGCCATGTTATCCCTGTCAGTGATTAGCGCGATACCGCCATGTTATCCCTGTCAGTGATTAGCGCGATTTGCGCGATACCGCCATGTTATCCCTGTCAGTGATTAGCGCGATACTGAGCGATACCGCCATGTTATCCCTGTCAGTGATTAGCGCGATACCGCCATGTTATCCCTGTCAGTGATTAGCGCGATACCGCCATGTTATCCCTGTCAGTGATTAGCGCGTTACTGCGCGATACCGCCATGTTATCCCTGTCAGTGATTAGCGTGATACTGCACGATACCGCCATGTTATCCCTGTCAGTGATTAGCGCGATACCGCCATGTTATCCCTGTCAGTGATTAGCGCGATACCGCCATGTTATCCCTGTCAGTGATTAGCGCGGTACTGCGCGATACCGCCATGTTATCCCTGTCAGTGATTAGCGTGGTACTGCGCGATACCGCCATGTTATCCCTGTCAGTGATTAGCGCGATACCGCCATGTTATCCCTGTCAGTGATTAGCGCGATACCGCCATGTTATCCCTGTCAGTGATTAGCGCGAAACTGCGCGATACCGCCATGTTATCCCTGTCAGTGATTAGCACGATACTGCGCGATACCGCCATGTTATCCCTGTCTGTGATTAGCGCGATACTGCGCAATACCGCCATGTTATCCCTGTCAGTGATTAGCGTGATACCGCCATGTTATCCCTGTCAGTGATTAGCACGATACCGCCATGTTATCCCTGTCAGTGATTAGCGCGATACTGTGCGATACCGCCATGTTATCCCTGTCAGTGATTAGCGCGATACCGCCATGTTATCCCTGTCAGTGATTAGCGCGATACTGCGCAATACCGCCATGTTATCCCTGTCAGTGATTAGCGCGATACCGCCATGTTATCCCTGTCAGTGATTAGCGCGATACTGCGCGATACCGCCATGTTATCCCTGTCAGTGATTAGCGCGATACCGCCATGTTATCCCTGTCAGTGATTAGTGCGATACTGCGCAATACCGCCATGTTATCCCTGTCAGTGATTAGCGCTATACTGTGCGATACCGCTGTAAGGTTTAAACTGTCTTCTGTCTTCTGGAATTGATAAGGTTAAAAAAAATACGCTGGCCTTGCTATTTTCATGGGAGGCTATCGTAAATAGCTTCAGACCAACTGTTCAATGCCTGTCAAAATATTGTTAAAACAAGACCACAGAGGATAGGGCTGCCTTATAAGTCACCATTGTATATGTCTCTTGCTCAGCAGTTAAATGTTTTTAGCTCTACAGAAAAGGCATTATGTGAAGGATACATGTAAATTTAGATGTGTACCCATATTTGTAACAGATGACAACTGTATTTTTGTCCCTGCCTTGTGTATATAAACCTGCTTGTGAACCATTAAAATTTAGTTGTGACAATTCAACAACCAGCCTCCTTGAATTCTCACAGCTCCGAGCTCGTATGCTACGCTAATTGAAATAATTATATATCTGTTGCGTTTCAGTAGCTCCCGGGAGAAAAGGTTTTGCTTGCCCTAGAAGGACCTGATCTGTAGAGATCTAACAACCGCCATGAAATCCCTGTCAGTGATTAGCGCGATACTGCGCGATACCGCCATGTTATCCCTGTCAGTGATTAGCGCGATACCGCCATGTTATCCCTGTCAGTGATTAGCGCGATACTGCGCGATGCCGCCATGTTATCCCTGTCAGTGATTAGCGCGATACCGCCATGTTATCCCTGCCAGTGATTAGCGCGATACTGCGCGATACCGCCATGTTATCCCTGTCAGTGATTAGCGCGATACCGCCATGTTATCCCTGTCAGTGATTAGCGCGATACTGCGCGATACCGCCATGTTATCCCTGTCAGTGATTAGCGCGATACCGGCATGTTATCCCTGTCAGTGATTAGCACGATACCGCCATGTTATCCCTGTCAGTGATTAGCGCGATACTGCGTGATACCGCCATGTTATCCCTGTCAGTGATTAGCGCGATACTGCGCGATACCGCCATGTTATCCCTGTCAGTGATTAGCGGGATACCGCCATGTTATCCCTGTCAGTGATCAGCGCGATACTGCGCGATACCGCCATGTTATCCCTGTCAGTGATTAGCACGATACTGCGCGATACCGCCATGTTATCCCTGTCAGTGATTAGCGCGATACCGCCATGTTATCCCTGTCAGTGATTAGCGCGATACCACCATGTTATCCCTGTCAGTGATTAGCGCGATACCGCCATGTTATTCCTGTCAGTGATTAGCGTGATACCGTCATGTTATCCCTGTCAGTGATTAGCGCGATACTGCGCGATACCGCCATGTTATCCCTGTCAGTGATTAGCGCGATACCGCCATCTTATCCCTGTCAGTGATTAGCGCGATACTGCGCGATACCGCCATGTTATTCCTGTCAGTGATTAGCGCGATACCGCCATGTTATCCCTGTCAGTGATTAGCGCGATACTGCCATGTTATCCCTGTAAGTGATTAGCGCGATACCGCCATGTTATCCCTGTCAGTGATTAGCGCGATACCGCCATGTTATCCCTGTCAGTGATTAGCGCGATACCGCCATGTTATTCCTGTCAGTGATTAGCGCGATACCGCCATGTTATCCCTGTCAGTGATTAGCGCGATACCGCCATATTATTCCTGTCAATGATTAGCCCGATACTGCGCGATACCGCCATGTTATCCCTGTCAATGATTAACGCGATACTGCGCGATACCGCCATGTTATCCCTGTCAGTGATAAGCGCGATACTGCGCGATACCGCCATGTTATCCCTATCAGTGATTAGCGCGATACTGCGCGATACCGCCATGTTATCCCTGTCAGTGATTAGTGCGATCCCGTCATGTTATCCCTGTCAATGATTAGCGCGATACTGCACGATACCGCCATGTTATCGTCAGTGATTAGCGCGATACTGCCATGTTATCCCTGTCAGTGATTAGCGCGATACCGCCATGTTATCCCTGTCAGTGATTAGCGCGATACTGCGCGATACCGCCATGTTATCCCTGTCAGTGATTAGCGTGATACTGCGCGATACCGCCATGTGATCCCTCTCAGTGATTAGCGCGATACCGCCATGTTATCCCTGTCAGTGATTAGCGCGATACTGCGCGATACCGCCATGTTATCCCTGTCAGTGATTAGCGCGATACCGCTATACCGAGTTACTATCCCGCAGAGCTTACACTCTATATACACTCACACTACTTCTATATATAACATTGTAATCAGTGTGAGATAGTTACTGTCCCGCAGAGCTTACACTCTATATACACTCACACTACTTCTATATATAACATTGTAATCAGTGTGAGATAGTTACTGTCCCGCAGAGCTTACACTCTATATACACTCACACTACTTCTATATATAACATTGAAATCAGTGTGAGATAGTTACTGTCCCGCAGAGCTTACACTCTATACACACACTACTTCTATATATAACATTGTAATCAGTGAGAGAGTTACTGTCCCGCAGAGCTTACACTCATATATAGAAGTAGTGTGAGTGTATATATAGAGTGTAAGCTCTGCGGGACAGTAACTCTCTCACACTGATTACACTCACACTACTTCTATATATAACATTATAATCAGTGTGAGATAGTTACTGTCCCACAGAGCTTACACTCTATATACACTCACACTACTTCTATATATAATATTGTAATCAGTGAGAGAGTTACTGTCCCGCAGAGGTTTCACTCTATATACACAGTACAGGTCAGTGACCCCTATATATACTCACCAGAATAGCCCCCGGACACCCCCAGGGTGAGGAGCAGGAGGAGGGGGCACAGCATTGTGCTGGTATATGGGACACATTGGGGACCTCGCTCTCTGACACGCATGTGTCACTGTGACACGCAGGGCTGACTGGAAGGGGCCGCACGCTCTATCCAATGAGAACATCCACCCCAATTGGGTCACAGTTACCTGGCAGATATTACATGTCCCTCTCTCCCTCCTTTCCCGGCAGAGTAGAAATGTTTTGATTTCCGATAAGCTGCGTGGCTCAGGCAGCCTATCAGATAAATGGGAGAGCGGTGACGTCACTAGTTGCTGGGTAGAGACTATCTCACAGCGACTGTGCAGAGGGGAACTGAGTAACAGTGACACCTAGTGACCAACGAGGGAACTGCAGAGCATCGCTGCATTAACCCCTCCCCTGCCAGAGTTCTGCAGAGCATCGCTGCATTAACCCCTTCCCTACCAGAGACCTGCAGAGCATCGCTGCATTAACCCCCCCCCCGCCAGAGACCTGCAGACCATCGCTCCATTAACCCCTCACCTGCCAGAGACCCTGCAGACCACCGCTCCATTAACCCCTCCCCTGCCAGAGACCCTGCCGTGCGTCGCTGCATTAACCCCTCCCCTGCCAGAGACCTAAAGAGCATTGCTGCATTAACCCCTCCCCTAGATCCTGCAGAGCTTCGTTGCATTAACCCCTCCCCTGCCAGAAATCCTGCAGAGCATCGCTCCATATACTTCTCCCCTGCCATAGACCCTGCAATCACACCCACACAGACACAGCCCCCATCTAGCCAATGACACGCCTCCACGCCTTCATAGCCACGCCCCCCGCTCCTGCAGAACAGCGAGCGCTCGTGCTGGTGATGTCACCACTCTCAGCATGAGCGCGCTCAGCGGCAGCGTGGCCGCAGCCTAAGGCTGTGACTATACCAGAAATCGCTTGTGGTGGCTCCTGTAGCGACACCAAGCGGCGCAAAAACAAGTCTTAGGCCGCGGTCCCAGAGTGCACTGCAGCACGCGAGCCCGGCGGGAGGCAGCGCAGACACAGCGCTACACCGCGATCTGCGGTCTTTGGAGAGAATGATTACTGAAAAATGTGTACTTCGCAGACAAAGTACACTAGAGAATCCCTATGTGTGGCGCACTGCAGACCTATTTAATAGTATATCAAGGTCAGATAATAACTAAAGAGCAGTTAAAATGTATTTTATTAATAACTTTATACTAATAATAAAAATAGACATAGATCCAAAAGAAACAGGATCTATAGCTATAAACAATTTACTTCTATGTCTAGAGCCACATATAATAGATGGTATATATCAGAGATCTTGTCATAGCGGTGATTAGATGTGTGAATATCCCAAAAAGGTTGAAAGTATCCCCTGTTAAGGATTCTTATATCATATACCTAAGTGTGTATATATATAGCCTTGGGGAGTACATCCCCATATACTGTAGTTGAAGTCACAGTGGAATTCAAACCCAAAAGGGGTACAGGTAATCCTTAAGAGGGTAGAAATATTAAATGTCAGCGTCGTAGCGTGAATTTAATAGTGATGTAAAACTTAACCGCTAATGTAAACAAGATCATATATATAGACAAGAGCCTATAGTTGGTACTTAGTGAAATGCAAATGCTATATGATTGCTGCGCATGCGCGCGGTGTTCCGTATCCAGTGCCATGTATAATCGTGTATTTATGCCTTAATGCTGTTTATAGAGGACTAGCTGAGAGACCCGGCGTTGCCCGGGAGTACAATTTCACCTCCCCCTGTTGGTTTCTCCACTCCCCCCTCTCTGTTTGTGTTCCCCCCCCCTGCGCAGCTCCGTTCCCCCCCCCCTTCAGTGTTACACACACACACACTGTCCCCCCCCCACACACTGTTGTCCCCACACACACACACACTGTTCCCCACCCCCACACACACACACAGCCCCCCCCCACACACACACTGTTTCCCCCCCCCCCACACACACACACTGTCCCTTCCCCCACACACACGCACTGTCCCTTCCCACACACACACACTGTCCCTTCCCACACACACACCACACACACACACACACACACACACACACACACACACACACACACACACACACACACACACACACACACACACACACACACACACACACACACACACACACACACACACACACACTGTCCCCCCCCCACACACACACACTGTCCCTTCACACACACACACACACACACACACACACTGTCCCTTCACACACACACACACACACACACACACACACACACACACACACACACACACACACACACACACACACACACACACACACACACACACACACACACACACACACACACACACACACACTGTCCCTTCCCACACACACACACTGTCCCCCCCTCACACACACACACACACACACACACACACACACACACACACACAGTCCCCCCCCCCACACATACTGTCCCTTCCCACACACACTGTCCCTTCACACACACACACACACACACACACACACACACACACACACACACACACACACACACACACACACACACACACACACACACACACACACACACACACACACTGTCCCTTCCCACACACATCCCTGACCTGTCCTCATCCTCACATCCCTGACCTGTCCTCATCCTCACATCCCTGACTTGTCCTCATCTTCACATCCCTGACCTGTCCTCATCTTCACATCCCTGACCTGTCCTCATCTTCACATCCCTGACCTGTCCTCATCTTCACATCCCTGACCTGTCCTCATCTTCACATCCCTGACCTGTCCTCATCCTCACATCCCTGACCTGTCCTCATCCTCACATCCCTGACCTGTCATCATCCTCACATCCCTGACCTGTCCTCATCCTCACATCCCTGACCTGTCCTCATCCTCACATCCCTGACCTGTCCTCATCCTCACATCCCTGACCTGTCCTCATCTTCACATCCCTGACCTGTCCTCATCCTCACCTCCCTGACCTGTCCTCATCTTCACATCCCTGACCTGTCCTCATCTTCACATCCCTGACCTGTCCTCATCCTCACATCCCTGACCTGTCCTCATCTTCACATCCCTGACCTGTCCTCATCTTCACATCCCTGACCTGTCCTCATCTTCACATCCCTGACCTGTCCTCATCTTCACATCCCTGACCTGTCCTCATCCTCACATCCCTGACCTGTCCTCATCCTCACATCCCTGACCTGTCCTCATCCTCACATCCCTGACCGGTCCTCATCCTCACATCCCTGACCTGTCCTCATCTTCACATCCCTGACCTGTCCTCATCCTCACATCCCTGACCTGTCCTCATCTTCACATCCCTGACCTGTCCTCATCCTCACATCCCTGACCGGTCCTCATCTTCACATCCCTGACCTGTCCTCATCCTCACATCCCTGACCTGTCCTCATCTTCACATCCCTGACCTGTCCTCATCCTCACATCCCTGACCTGTCCTCATCCTCACATCCCTGACCTGTCCTCATCCTCACATCCCTGACCTGTCCTCATCTTCACATCCCTGACCTGTCCTCATCTTCACATCCCTGACCTGTCCCTTTCTCCCCAATCCTCTCACTGTCTCTATTCAAAGATATCTCACCTGCCACTAACGTCTCACAGCCTCACTGGTTGCCTAGCAACAGGATAACTGCAGCCTCTGAAGCTGAGCGATGCTAACTGCTCTTATTCAAAACTGCCCTATTACTACTATTACTACTATTACTACTATTACTACCTATTACTATTACTACCTATCACTATTACTACCTATTACTACTATTATATATAGTAGTAGTACTGATAGGCCTATCCCAACCCATAACACCTCCAGGGTGACCCCACAGAATACGTGAGGGCCTGAGCACGTAACCCTGTGATGTCCCAAGTAAGTCCCTTACTCAGAGTGTGAGTGTGAGGGGATAGCGCTTCCCTGGGGTTGGGGCCCGGTGGTGCACATGAACGATACCTCCCGGACCAGGACACTTATTAGAACTCCTTGGATCAGCGCCGGGGATCCGCGTCACAACCTGCGTCTCCTCTCCTGGATGACTCCTCAGGCCGATGCCTCTGGAGCCCCCCCCCCCCCCCCGTCGGATTGTACCCCTTTAAATGAGTCTCTGATACTGTTCTTAATTGACAGTCTGCACTTCCCTCCAGGCAATGTCCTGCAGCATGTCTCACACGCATCTCTGGTAGTGAGGAGCCATATTACTTCACAGGCCTCAGGTCACACACCAGCTGCAACATCCTGCAGCTAATATCCCTTTGTGTATACTGCTGGGGAAAGGTCCCTATCTCCAGCCTTCCCTGCTGTACCCCTCTCAGCAGCCCTACTGTGCCTCAGGGGATCTATCTAGCACCTGGGGGGAAACTCTCTGGCCTAGTCCAAGGGACACACTCTCCCTGGTCCCTACCTCCCCCCTCTGTGTCCTGATCCCAACTCCCTGACCTGTCCTCATCCTCACATCCCTGACCTGTCCTCATCTTCACATCCCTGACCTGTCCTCATCTTCACATCCCTGACCTGTCCTCATCCTCACCTCCCTGACCTGTCCTCATCTTCTCATCCCTGACCTGTCCTCATCTTCACATCCCTGACCTGTCCTCATCCTCACATCCCTGACCTGTCCTCATCTTCACATCTCTGACCTGTCCTCATCCTCACCTCCCTGACCTGTCCTCATCCTCACCTCCCTGACCTGTCCTCATCTTCTCATCCCTGACCTGTCCTCATCTTCACATCCCTGACCTGTCCTCATCCTCACATCCCTGACCTGTCCTCATCTTCACATCCCTGACCTGTCCTCATCTTCACCTCCCTGACCTGTCCTCATCTTCTCATCCCTGACCTGTCCTCATCTTCACATCCCTGACCTGTCCTCATCCTCACATCCCTGACCTGTCCTCATCTTCTCATTCCTGACCTGTCCTCATCTTCAAATCCCTGACCTGTCCTCATCCTCACATCCCTGACTTGTCCCTTTCTCCCCAATTCTCTCACTGTCTCTATTCAAAGATATCTCACCTGCCACTAACGTCTCACAGCCTCACTGGTTGCCTAGCAACATGATAACTGCGGCCTCTGAAGCTGAGCGATGCTAACTGCTCTTATTCAAAACTGCCCTAATACTACTATTACTACAACTACCTATTACTACTATTACTACTATTACTATTACTGCCTATTACTAGTATTACTATCTATTACTATTACTACTATTACTACTATTACTATTACTACTATTACTACCTATTACTATTACTACCTATTACTACTATTACTACCTATTACTATTACTACCTATTGCTACTATTACTACTATTACCTATTACTACTATTATTACCTATTACTATTGCTAACTGCTCTTATTCAAAACTGCCCTATTACTACTATTACTATTACTACCATTACTATTACCTATTACTACCTATTACTACTATTACTACCTATTGACTTGTAGTCCCGTACACAGGAGGTAAGGGGGGGAAACGGAAGCCCGGGGGGATTGGATCAGATCCCTGACCTGTCCTCATCCTCACATCCCTGACCTGTCCTCATCCTCACATCCCTGACCTGTCCTCATCCTCACATCCTTGACCTGTCCTCATCCTCACATCCCTGACCTGTCCTCATCCTCACATCCCTGACCTGTCCTCATCCTCACATCCCTGACCTGTCCTCATCCTCACATCCCTGACCTGTCCTCATCCTCACATCCCTGACCTATCCTCATCCTCACATCCCTGACCTGTCCTCATCCTCACATCCCTGACCTGTCCTCATCCTCACATCCCTGACCTGTCCTCATCCTCACATCCCTGACCTGTCCTCATCCTCACATCCCTGACCTGTCCTCATCCTCACATCCCTGACCTGTCCTCATCCTCACATCCCTGACCTGTCCTCATCCTCACATCCCTGACCTGTCCTCATCTTCACATCCCTGACCTGTCCTCATCCTCATATCCCTGACTTGTCCTCATCCTCACATCCCTGACCTGTCCTCATCCTCACATCCCTGACCTGTCCTCATCTTCACATCCCTGACCTGTCCTCATCTTCACATCCCTGACCTGTCCTCATCCTCACATCCCTGACCTGTCCTCATCCTCACATCCCTGACTTGTCCTCATCTTCACATCCCTGACCTGTCCTCATCCTCACATCCCTGACCTGTCCTCATCCTCACATCCCTGACCTGTCCTCATCCTCACATCCCTGACCTGTCCTCATCTTCACATCCCTGACCTGTCCTCATCTTCAAATCAAATCCCTGACCTGTCCTCATCCTCACATCCCTGACCTGTCCTCATCCTCACATCCCTGACCTGTCCTCATCCTCACCTCCCTGACCTGTCCTCATCTTCACATCCCTGACCTGTCCTCATCCTCATATCCCTGACCTGTCCTCATCCTCACATCCCTGACCTGTCCTCATCCTCACATCCCTGACCTGTCCTCATCTTCACATCCCTGACCTGTCCTCATCCTCACATCCCTGACCTGTCCTCATCCTCACATCGCTGACCTGTCCTTATCTTCACATCCCTGACCTATCCTCATCTTCACCTCCCTGACCTGTCCCTTTCTCCCCAATCCTCTCACTGTCTCTATTCAAAAATATCTCACCTGCCACTAACGTCTCACAGCCTCACTGGTTGCCTAGCAACATGATAACTGCGGCCTCTGGAGCTGAGCGATGCTAACTGCTCTTATTCAAATCTGCCCTATTACTACTATTACTACTATTACTACTATTACTACTATTACTACTATTACTATTACTACCTATTACTACTATTACTATTACTACCTTTCACTATTACTACCTATTACTATTACTAACTATTACTATTACTACCTATTACTACTATTACTAACTATTACTAACTATTACTACCTATTACTATTACTACCTATTACTACTATTACTACTATTACTACCTATTACTATTACTACCTATTACTATTACTACTATTACTACCTATTACTATTATTACCTATTACTAGTATTACTATCTATTACTATTACTACTATTACTACTATTACTATTACTACCTATTACTATTACTACCTATTACTATTACTACCTATTACTACTATTACTATTACCACTTATTACTACCTATTACTAACTATTACTACCTATTACTATTACTACCTATTACTACTATTACTACCTTTTACTATTACTAACTATTACTACTTATTGACTTGTAGTCCCGTACAGAGCCTTCCCTGCAGCACAGGGGGTAAGGGGGGGAAACGGAAGCCCGGGGGGATCGGAGGGAACCTGGCTACAGATGTGTAAATAACAAGCAGCGGTCGTGTGTGTGTAAATAACAAGCAGCGGTACTGTGGGTGTGTAAATAACAAGCAGCGGTGCTGTGGGTGTGTAAATAACAAGCAGCGGTGCTGTGGGTGTGTAAATAACAAGCAGCGGTACTGTGTGTGTGTGTAAATAACAAGCAGCGGTACTGTGGTGTGTAAATAACAAGCAGCAGTACTGTGTGTGTGTAAATAACAAGCAGTGGTACTGTGTGTGTGTGTGTGTTTGTGTGTAAATAACAAGCAGCGGTACTGTGTGTGTGTAAATAACAAGCAGTGGTACTGTGTGTGTGTGTGTGTAAATAACAAGCAGCGGTACTGTGGGTGTGTAAATAACAAGCAGCGGTACTGTGTGTGTGTAAATAACAAGCAGCGGTACTGTGTGTGTGTAAATAACAAGCAGTGATACTGTGGGTGTGTAAATAACAAGCAGTGGTACTGTGTGTGTGTGTGTGTTTGTGTGTAAATAACAAGCAGCGGTACTGTGTGTGTGTAAATAACAAGCAGTGGTACTGTGTGTGTGTGTGTGTAAATAACAAGCAGCGGTACTGTGGGTGTGTAAATAACAAGCAGCGGTACTGTGTGTGTGTAAATAACAAGCAGCGGTACTGTGTGTGTGTAAATAACAAGCAGTGATACTGTGTGTGTGTGTGTGTGTAAATAACAAGCAGCGGTACTGTGGGTGTGTAAATAACAAGCAGCGGTACTGTGGGTGTGTAAATAACAAGCAGCAATTCTGTGTGTGTGTAAATAACAAGCAGCGGTACTGTGGGCGTGTAAATAACAAGCAGCGGTACTGTGGGCGTGTAAATAACAAGCAGCGGTACTGTGGGTGTGTAAATAACAAGCAGCGGTACTGTGGCTGTGTAAATAACAAGCAGCGGTACTGTGTGTGTGTAAATAACAAGCAGCGGTACTGTGGTGTGTAAATAACAAGCAGCGGTACTGTGTGTGTGTAAATAACAAGCAGTGGTACTGTGTGTGTGTGTGTGTAAATAACAAGCAGCTGTACTGTGGGTGTGTAAATAACAAGCAGTGGTACTGTGGGTGGGTGTGTGTAAATAACAAGCAGCGGTACTGTGGGTGTGTAAATAACAAGCAGTGGTACTGTGTGTGTGTGTGTGTGTGTGTAAATAACAAGCAGCGGTACTGTGTGTGTGTAAATAACAAGCAGTGGTACTGTGTGTGTGTGTGTGTAAATAACAAGCAGCGGTACTGTGGGTGTGTAAATAACAAGCAGCGGTACTGTGGGTGTGTAAATAACAAGCAGCGGTACTGTGTGTGTGTAAATAACAAGCAGTGGTACTGTGTGTGTGTGTGTGTGTGTGTAAATAACAAGCAGCGGTACTGTGTGTGTGTAAATAACAAGCAGTGATACTGTGTGTGTGTGTGTGTAAATAACAAGCAGCGGTACTGTGGGTGTGTAAATAACAAGCAGCGGTACTGTGGGTGTGTAAATAACAAGCAGCGATTCTGTGTGTGTGTAAATAACAAGCAGCGGTACTGTGGGTGTGTAAATAACAAGCAGCGGTACTGTGTGTGTGTAAATAACAAGCAGTGGTACTGTGTGTGTGTGTGTGTGTGTAAATAACAAGCAGCTGTACTGTGCGTGTGTAAATAACAAGCAGCGGTACTGTGTGTGTGTGTAAATAACAAGCAGCGGTGCTGTTGGTGTAAATAACAAGCAGCGGTACTATGGGTGTGTAAATAACAAGCAGCGGTGCTGTGGGTGTGTAAATAACAAGCAGCGGTACTGTGGGTGTGAAATTAACAAGCAGCGGTACTGTGGGTGTGTAAATAACAAGCAGCGGTACTGTGGGTGTGTAATTAACAAGCAGCGGTACTGTGGGTGTGTAAATAACAAGCAGGGGTACTGTGGGTGTGTAATTAACAAGCGGCGGTACTGTGGGTATGTAAATAACAAGCAGCGGTACTGTGGGTGTGTAAATAACAAGCAGTGGTACTGTGTGTGTAAATAACAAGCAGCGGTACTATGTGTGTGTGTGTGTAAATAACAAGCAGCGGTACTGTGGGTGTGTAAATAACAAGCAGCGGTACTGTGGGTGTGTAAATAACAAGCAGCGGTACTGTGGGTGTGTAAATAACAAGTAAAAGGGATAAAGGGGAAATGTTACAGGGCAGTAGAGGCTTTTCCCCTGATATCTCAGGAGATAATATACACATTAAATCATGGGACAGTAACCCCATTATTTCCTATGAACAGGTCAGGTTTATCCCTATGAAACGTAAATGTTTGGCAGATATCCCCACTACATGTTATATGCTGCAGCATAACAAGAAAGGCAGGAATCACTGCACACAGCAGAATAACAGGAATAGAATAAACGCTCATTGGGAGGTGACAAGATTAATAAGACTATCAGATATTATATTATTACCCCACGCGCCTTTAAAGATTCCGTCCCACCTAGGGCCAAAATAACTCAGCGGCAGAGTTATATCCGGGGAACTGACGCATCTCTTTACAGGATCACACACCTAGAAATATTGTGATAACATTTATTAAATGAGATGAGAGACGCGGTGAGAGAAACACTTGTCTGACAAACATTCTCAGGAAGAAGCAGGAATATGTTATTCTGCATCATACAATTCTTATATTATAAAGCATTTCCATTTACTGACACAGCACAAACATATATATGTAATGGGTATACGCTCCTATATTACTTCTATACGCTCGCTCCCAGAACAGAAACTAAACAAAGATAAAAGCAATCAGATATCCCCAGGACAGGTGTGTGAGATATACAGGTAAACCCAGTTATAGCGCGGTCCTCGGGGTCCACCCCGACACCACCGCGTTAGTAACGGGGGCGCGCTATTTTTTTTTAAAAATGGCCGCCGCGCGCTTGATCGGGAGGGAGGGAGTGAGGAGGGAAGAAAGGAAGGAAGGAAGGAAGAGGTGTCCGGAAGCCCTACACCAGGCCTGCACAACATGCGGCCCGTCTGGCCTCTCTGTGCGGCCCGCGATTACTCTGGCCGGGCGCCAGTTAATTAAATAAATTTTTAAAAAAAAGTTTTAAAAAATGGCGGCGATTCATCCCTCTTCCCTCCTTCTCCCTCCCAGCCCCCTCCCTCTCCCTCCCAGCCCCCTCCCTCTCCCTCCCAGGCCCCTCCCTCTCTCTCCCAGCCCCCAGGTTCAGCAGCATGAGGAGGGTGCGGCGGCCGTGTGTTTTTTTTCTTCCATAGCAGGCTGCCGGGGAGATCAGAGCATGCCGTGGGCGGGGCTTAGTACCAGGGAGAGAGGGGGTGTGTGTGTGTGTGTGTGTGTGTGTGTGTGTGTGTGTGTGTGTGTGTGTGTGTGTGTGTGTGTGTGTGTGTGTGTGTGTGTGTGTGTGTGTGTGTGTGTGTGTGTGTGTGTGTGTGTGTGTGTGTGTGTGTGTGTGTGTGTGTGTGATTTGGATCAGTCAAAAACGTCTTGCAGAGTATCTGTCCCCACCCAGATTAGTTTCCTACGTAGGTAGTGCATGCACTGAGAAAAATCACACTGACACGGGAGTTCAGAATGATAATGTCTGACTTTATTACTATAGCCTGCGTTCCTATATAGGGGCTGTAGGGGAGGGTTTGTATGCAAAGGAGCTGTCTCAGGTCTAATGCACAGGTCAGTGTCTAATTGGTTCTTTGTTAGGTCTTTTCCTTATATGGTCTTGTTATTGTAGGTTTTTGGACACATCAGCATTTGGGTGGAATTCCTCGAGTGCCATCTTCCATACTTGAAGGGAGTGGTAGCTGCTGTAGCCATTTTGAGTAAGGAACATAGCAAGGTATTACAGATGAAGAAATAGGCATTTTATCCAATCCATCACTGTCCCCCCTTGAAATGTCTATTTCTGAGTCTGTCCCTAGATGTATACTAACTCATCTGTCCAGATGTGCCTGGGAACTCTTTTGTGCTGTACGTTAGACGAGTCATGGCTTGTCCATGACCCCCCTTGCCACAGACTTTGCACATAAGGAAGTCAGATGCTGTCCCTATGGGTTTATACTATTGTACTTAACTGGGAGGGACTGCAACGGAGTAAATGGACCATCTTCCGAGAGTGGAGTATTATTATCTGACTGCAGAAAAAAGGTAGGAGTGCTATTGTCAACAGCTTTGGTCAGGAACTTTTTAAAACATGGGAGAACACAGCAGACAATAATCACAGGCAAGACAAAAATAATAACTATTGCGATGCCTATTTGGGCAAGAATCTTTTGCCATCCTGTCTTTCCTTGCTAGACCATTTTGTGGTCGGTATCCCCAATCTGTTCCCGTGTTCCATCCTACTGCTCCCCAGCAATCACATTCCTGTCCCCAATAACTGTCTGTGATACATATATATGTAGCCCTAGAGTTTGGAGTGTCTCAGTATATATTACACTGCCAATGTGTTGAGGGGCAGCTGACAATATTACAATAATCAAAGGAGAATGTAGCTACATGAGTATTGGATGAATTATACCAAAACGTGACTACCCCTTCATGTTGGGTGATAGCAACCTTTTGTGCCCCCCCCTAGACCCAACAAGCAAAAGATATATAGAATAATTTTCCTTCTGAGGTGTCCTCGTTGGGAGCTGGAACCTTCTTGCAATGAGAGGCGTGTATCCAGGTGTTCTTGCCAGCTAAACAGCTAAACAAGAAGGTCGCCTGAAGAAGTTTACTTTGTTAAACGAAACGCGTCGCGACTGTTGTGGCTGGCGGTTTTACTACCCACCACCAGTACACACTCAAGTGTACCGTTCCTGCTTATTTCCGATCGTTTCTATGCTATCAAAAACGGACAGGCATCCTAAGGACACCTATTTAAGGCCCCGGTTCCTACCACACGTGGAGGACAGGAGAGTGAACAGAGACAGCCCCAGCGCGCGGGTCTGATCTCTCAGAACTGAGATTACCCTTCATACTTCCTATGTGATGCCCTACTCCTGTGATAGACACCAGAATCGGGGATTATTAAAGACATTTTATATGTAAGTTACTAATTTTATTATTTGTTGCTAATACAATATCTATCTCTCATCTTGGTGCGCTTTTGTGTTTTTTCTTGTTTTGCTGATATTGGTATCACCATCGGGGTTCCGGTGGAGACCACATTTGGAGGTGGGGGAGACACCTCATAAACACAGAAGCAGCAAGAGAACTGAGAGGGACCAACACTCCAAGTTTAAAGAGCCAGAGCGCGGACTGAACTTTTCATTTTCGTTCTTGCCAGCTAGTTTGACTGATGTGGCTGTGGTCAACAGAACTTGGAAAGGACCATCATATCTGGGCTCTAGGGAGTGTTTCCTTACAAAAATCACGAGTACCCAGTCTCCGGGCACGAGTCTATGAGTCCCGGTATCTAGATCTGGATCTGGAATAGAAGAAAACACTCGACCATGCATATTGGTTAGTTCTTGCGCTAGGGCAGTTACATATTTGGTCAAAACATCAGACTGCATTTGTAACTGCTGTGGGTAGTAACAACCAAGTTTGGGGGCAGTACCAAACAGTATCTCAAATGGGGATAGAGCATGTTCCCCTCGTGGGGTGTATCGAACACTGAACAAAGCAATGGGTAGACTATCTGGCCAGGGCATATTTGTTTCCTGGGCCATTTTCAACATTCTAGTTTTCAGTATACCATTCATTCTTTCTACCTTTCCGCTACTCTGGGGATGGTATGGGGTGTGGAAAGCAAGGGTGCTCCCTAGCGCGGACCAAATTTCTTTAGCTAGCGTAGCAGTGAAAGCGGGGCCTTGGTCGCTTTCTATTACTTCAGGTACCCCATATCTACAAACCACCTCTGTCAGGAGTTTTTTTGCTGTTGTTTTCGCAGTGAGATTGGTGACATGATAGGCTTCTGGCCATCCTGAAAACATATCTACAATTACTAACGCATATTCAAAACGGCCCGACTTTGGCATCTGAATATGGTCAATCTGGATACGCTGGAAAGGGTATAAGGGCCTTGCAAGGTGTTTCTGCTGTGGTTTTTCCACACGTCCTGGGTTACACTTTGCACAAATTGTACATGATTTGCAGAAATTACTAGTCATTGGGGTAATTCCAGGCGCCACATAGTATTTGTCGATCAGTGCATTCATAAGAGTCTTCGAGAGATGTGCTGCTCCATGTGCCCATTGTACCACAGCAGGATACAGTGCCCGTGGCAGACAAAGTTTCTTTTTGTACTCGTAAATTCCTTCTTGGGGCGATGCACCTCTTTTCTTCCAGCTTTCCTTTTCTTCCTTTGTTGCAGATTCTTGCAACTTCTTCAGATATTCTCAATTCACTGGGAGGTTCTGCATTAACGGAACCATCCTTGTCGTGTCCACTCAATCTTCCACTTCTCGTATCCCGCTGGCAGCTTGTTTTGCCGCAGCATCCGCCAGATGGTTTCCTCTGGCTTCTTCTGTGTTCAGTTTCCCATGGGCTTTTACCTTCAGGATGGCCACATGGCTTGGAAGGAGTAGGGCGTCCATCAGAGCTTGTATGGCTGAGCTGTGTTTCACTGGTGTTCCTGCTGCTGTCAGAAATCCCCTGGTTTGCCAAATGACGCCAAAATCGTGTGCTACACCAAAGGCATATCTAGAGTCAGTGTAGATATTCGCCGTTTGTCCTTCTGCCAGTTTACACGCTGCAGTGAGAGCTTGTAGTTCAGCTTCTTGTGCGGATGCTGTTGACGGTAGTGTGCTTGCCAGTAGGACCACAGAGTCTGTGGTGACAGCATAACCCGTATGGTAGGTGCCTTGTTGATCAGCATATCGAGAACCATCCACAAACAGGATTAGATCTGGGTTCTGTATCGGCGTTTCACTCACCGTGGGCAGATGAGCAGTTTCTAGCTTCATGAGTTCGAAGCAATCATGGGGTAGGTCGACTCCAGCTGTGCTTTGTTCTTGTTCGTGTCCCTGCACATCTCCCCCCTCGGGAAGTGGAAGAAGAGTGGAGGGGTTAAGCACTTGGCACCGAAGAAGTGTGACATTGTCTGGAATGAGAAGCGAGCTTTGCAACCTGAGGTGTCTGGCAGCGGACAGATGTTTTGGTTTGTCTGATTGAGAATAGCAGCAATGTCATGTGGTGCCAGGAGAATGAGGTCATGCCCTAGAACGATATCCGAAGTTTTATCCAGCAGTGCTTGAGCAGCAAAGACAGCACGAAGACAGGACGGTCCACCACTAGCCACAGCATCGAGACGCCTGGAGTAATAACCAATAGGTCAACATCGGCCAGCGTGTGGCTGCGTTAACACTCCTGTTGCATGTCCATTTCGTTCTGATACGAAAAGCTTGAAGGGTAAAATCATAGTCTGGGAGGCCCAAGGCAGGGGCAGAGGATATTACCTGTTTGAGAACAGTAAAATTCTTGGAAGCCTCTGGGGTCATCTGGAAGGGATTTGTTGTTAAGACATCGTACAATGGTTGCATCATTTACTGCTCGAAGATCTTGAACCATTCTATACTTATCAGGTTCACCCTTCGCGGTGCGTTTCTTCACAGGGAAAAGAGGGGTATTGCAGGGTGAGGTGCAAGGTATTAATGCGCCATTTGCAAGGAGAGCCTTAACATGTTTCGTGATAGCATCAGCTTGTGCTATCTTTAGTGGGTATTGCGGTTTACGGGGAAGCGGGGCCCCTTGTTTGAGCTGTACAACAATGGGTGGTACCGTTTGGTGCCCGATATCCTCAGGGCCTGTGGACCATAATTTGGACGGGATCCTATCCATGACAGCGGGTGGTATACTGGCGGCTGAGGGTTTGTCCGCTAATGCCAAAAGTATTGGAAGGGAACAAAGGGCAGAGACATCTGACTATGGGCTTTGTTGTAGGTGGTAAAACCTAAATCGGAAAAAAACTGGGATAATCTGGTATGGAATTTCTCCACTGATTCCCCTTTTTCCTGAATCACATCCTGTATATTGATGACTTGGTTAGCCAGCTTTTCCCTGGCCCAGTCACGTAACTGGTCACAAAAGTCCACCCCGGAGGCATATGTATCATCACCTGTCACCATAGCGTCCGTCGGGCTTTTTTCCATACTGGGCCAGTATGCTTCCCCCGCCTTAATCTCGCATAAGCTAACCAAATTTCGTCGAGCTGCTGAATACGTTTTTTGAATCTGGACCACTCTACGATAAAAGGGCATAGGTTGTTTCTCTGGGTCTGGTAGGGTGTTTACCAGGGAGGAGGCTTGGGGGGGTGAAGGTGACATACATTATTGGGGCGCCTTCTACCTGCTTGGGCGTCTGCCCATATAACCTTGGGCCGTGGTCGGGTACTGGGGGGTGTCTGGGGTTAGTGTTCCAGGTCATGTTCGCCTCCTGTGCAGCGGCCTGTGACTCACTATCTGAGTCAAAACTATAGGGCGCACTGTAGTGGACACTGCTGCTGAGTCTGTGTGCTATTGTTGTGTCAGGGTAGACTTGAATCCCTAATGCTGGGGCAGTGGTTGTTTGGGGTGAAAGGGCTGGCATCAGGGGCATCAGGGGCGCAGTCGGGGTGTAATAGGAACCATCCACCTGCAGCACAGGATATAGTTGTGCTGCATGGGCAGTCAAGGTTGGTTTGTCATTCGTGGGCGGGGTAGTGGGTTGTATAGGTGGGGGTGCTGCTGGAGATGGGAGCGAAGGTAACAAAGGAGTGAGTATAGATAAATCAGTCACACCGGGGCGCTGCACACCACAATTAAAACAATCTTCCCTGCATTGGGGGTTTTGGGTGCCACACCTTAAACATGTCAAGGGGTGTGGGTCAGCACCAGCATAGGGTGGGGGTTGGTCATTTTCAGGGGGGTTACTTGTACAGTCACCGCAAGGGTGATAAAGAAATACAACCTGCACTCCCTTTTCTATCTCCTGCTCGGTCCATTTTTCTCTGTGGACAGCATTGGCAACATTAAACCAGGCTTCTGCTGTCTTCAGCAGGTTGTTATCATTCAAAATTCCTCTCTTTTCTTTCAATATTTTTCGCCACTCTTCTGGTTGTAACCTGCCTTTTGCTACAGTAATTCCACATACTTTAAACAGCCTACTTGCTTTCTTTTTTTTTTCTTTTTATTATATTAACTTCTGTCCTGGCAATGGTAAAACTAAATGCAACGGGATCCTTCTGTCCCTCAACAGAATTATTTTGACCCATATTAACGTAAGGTATGTTTCCCTGTGGGATTCAAAAACACACAAGACGGCGCTCACTGAGCTTATCAATCCCACAGAAAAAGACCCCTCTTTCATTTAAACATCTGCACAATTTCCGTATCGTTTGCACATTCCTTTGGAGGAAAAAGGTTTTTTTTGGCGCGGTCTGTGCTGCTGTTGTTCGGATTCTCTTTCTAGTTGCCATTAGAACAGAAGGAAAAATAATATTTTCTGGTTTTAAAAGACCCATTCGTGTGGCCAGTACGGACAAACCTTTTAAATACATTTTTACCAGTTGCAGGGCTACTCCCATTCTTTTCCGTTCTCTTCTCTCTCTTTCCGCCACTAGGTGGCAGGCTAAGACTCCTTTCTCAGACTTACTTGCCTGTGCTCCCATGTTAAAGCTGCACTGCAAAAAAAAAAAAAAAAATGTCCTGCCCTTTTTATTTATTTTTTCTCTTTCATTATAACACTTTCTGTCCCTTCCAAACAATATACACAGTCTCTAATTGTATCCCAATTTCTGCATATAAACCTTTCATAAAAATAACCCTCAATACCTACTTCCTCAACACCATTATATGCCTTGATTATCTATCAGCAAATTCACTTGCCTATTTCTTTCCTATTCACTTTTCGTTTTACTGCAAAGTTAATGCGGAAAAACAGGAGTTCGGGCAGTTTAACGTCTAGGGGTTATCACCCAAGTAGCTGTGGGCTATCTCTTTTTTACTCTCAACAATCCCCACCCGTCCTCATGAATTCTCAACACTAATACACAAACACATTTTGGACATAACATACAACTTGATTACGAGAGAGAGGAAAAGATTGTTCAGGAATCAGTCGGCAGGATTTCGCGCTGTTACCAATCGTAACGCACACCTTTAACACCCCTCCCTCCGCAACGTGCTAACCACGTAGTCACTACAGGGATTACCGTGTTCCTCTCTGAACCGACTTTCCCTTACTTCCCTTTTTCCCCTCCTTCCACCAAATTTACGACGTACAATGACAAGACCCCTAGTCAGCCGGCAAAAATCCCACTCCACTTCGGGCTCCCACTTGCGGCACTGACTAACACATATTGCATATAAACATATACTGCACCGACACACTTTATTCGAGCAAATACCCGGTATGTACCTGGCAGATACCTGGAATGCGCCGCTCCTCACCTCTAACAAGCCCCGTTGCATTTGCCTTCCCAGCCTGGGTTCATGCCTGGCTGATGGGCGGCTGATCTGTTAAATGATAATGATTAGAATTTAATAGGCTGCAATGCTTCGCGTGTCTACCAGATGGCATAAATTCATGAATTGTAATGCAGTATATATATATATATACTGTGCAGTATTGCAGCCAGCGGGAATAAAATGCTTCAATCCCTGCTTGGAAAATAACTCAATGCACTCGGGCAGAAAACAGTCACAAACCTCAATACACCCGGGTATACCCGAATTCGTGGGACTAGCCAAGCTCGAATAAAGTGTGTCGCCAGTGTACCGGGTGACAGATAGTCTAGGTAACAGGTTCGAGTTTAAAACAGGCTCTGGGCAAGATATCTACCTGTCTTTAGGTGACCTTCGGAGAGCCGTATGAGACACAGAAATAGACCAACAGTGGAGTATCGGTAGATAATAAATGTTATCTTACTGTACTCCAGAGGTGATCAGTCTCCTGCCGCGTCCGCACTTGGTCCACCTCGGTTCCTCTGTTCACGGCTGTCTGTTGGTTCACAACCCAGATGCCCCACGTTGGGCATCAGATGATTTGGATCAGACAAAAACGTCTTGCAGAGTATCTGTCCCCGTACAGATTAGTTTCCTACGTAGGTAGTGCATGCACTGAGAAAAATCACACTGACACAGGAGTTCAGAATGATAATGTCTGACTTTATTACTACAGCCTGCGTTCCTATATAGGGGCTGTAGGGGAGGGTTTGTATGCAAAGGAGCTGTCTCAGGTCTAATGCACAGGTCAGTGTCTAATTGGTTCTTTGTTTGGTCTTTTCCTTATATGGTCTTGTTATTGTAGGTTTTTGGACACATCAGCATTTGGGTGGAATTCCTCGGGTGCCATCTTCCATACTTGAAGGGAGGGGTAGCTGCTGTAGCCATTTTGAGTAAGGAACATAGCAAGGTATTACAGATGAAGAAATAGGCATTTTATCCAATCCATCACGTGTGTGTGTGTGTGTGTGTGTGTGTGTGTGTGTGTGTGTGTGTGTGTGTGTGTGTGTGTGTGTGTGTGTGTGTGTGTGTGTGTGTGTGTGTGTAAAACGGGCTGGTTGGGGGTGGGGGGTGGGTGTGAAAAACCAGCAGGGGGGGTGGGCTGCTTACTTGTGAGGGGGGGTGGGCTGCTGACATGTGAGGGGGGTGGACTGCTGACATGTGAGGGGGAGTGGGCTGCTAATATGTGAGGGGGGGTGGGCTGCTGACATGTGAGGGGGGTGGGCTGCTGACATGTGAGGGGGGGTGGGCTGCTTACTTGTGAGGGGGGGTGGGCTGCTGACATGTGAGGGGGGTGGGCTGCTGACATGTGAGGGGGGGGTGGGCTGCTGACATGTGAGGAGGGGTGGGCTGCTGACATGTGAGGGGGGGTGGGCTGCTGACATGTGAGTGGGGGGTGGGCTGCTGACATGTGAGGGAGGGGTGGGCTGCTGACATGTGAGAGCTGAGTGCTGTGAGAGCTGTGTGCTGTGAGAGCTGTGTGCTGTGAGAGTGTGCTGTGAGCAGTGTGCAGTGAGAGTGTGTGCTGTGAGAGTGTGTGCGTGCAGTGGGAGTGTGTGCGTGCAGTGGGAGTGTGCAGTGTGTGCAGTGCAGAGTGTGTGCTGGGAGTGTGTGCAGTGAGTGCTGGGAGTGTGTGCAGTGTGCTGTGAGCAGTCTGTGTGCAGTGAGAGTGTGTGCAGTGAGAGTGTGTGCAGTGAGCAGTGTGTGCAGTGTGCAGTGTGTGCAGTCAGAGTGTGTGCAGTGAGAGTGAGTGCTGGGAGTGTGTGCAGTGTGCTGTGAGCAGTGTGCAGTGTAGAGTGTGTGCAGTGTGAGCAGTGTAGAGTGTGTGCAGTGTAGAGTGTGTGCAGTGTGTGCAGTGCAGAGTGTGTGCAGTGTAGAGTGTGTGCAGTGTGTGCAGTGAGAGTGTGTGCAGTGGTGCAGTGAGAGTGAGTGCTGGGAGTGTGTGCAGTGAGCAGTGTGCAGTGTAGAGTGTGTGCAGTGTAGATTGTGAGCAGTGTAGAGTGTATGCAGTGTGTGCAGTGTAGAGTGTGTGCAGTGTGTGCAGTGTAGAGTGTGTGCAGCGAGAGTGTGTGCAGTGGTGCAGTAAGAGTGAGTCCTGGGAGTGTGTGCAGTGTGCTGTGAGCAGTGTGCAGTGTAGAGTGTGTGCAGTGTAGATTGTGTGCAGTGTGAGCAGTGTAGAGTGTGTGCAGTGTGAGCAGTGTAGAGTGTGTACAGTGTGAGCAGTGTAGAGTGTGTAGTGTGTGCAGTGCAGAGTGTGCAGTGTAGAGTGTGTGCAGTGAGGGCTGGGAGTGTGTGCAGTGTGAGCAGTGTAGAGTGTGTGCAGTGTGAGCAGTGTAGAGTGTGTACAGTGTGAGCAGTGTAGAGTGTGTGCAGTGTAGAGTGTGTGCAGTGTGTGCAGTGCAGAGTGTGTGCAGTGTATAGTGTGTGCAGTGTGTGCAGTGCAGAGTGTGTGCAGTGTAGAGTGTGTGCAGTGAGTGCTGGGAGTGTGTGCAGTGTGCAGTGTAGAGTGTGTGCAGTGTAGAGTGTGTGCAGTGTGTGCAGTGCAGAGTGTGTGCAGTGTAGAGTGTGTGCAGTGTGTGCAGTGAGAGTGTGTTCAGTGGTGCAGTGAGAGTGAGTGCTGGGAGTGTGTGCAGTGAGCAGTGTGCAGTGTAGAGTGTGTGCAGTGTAGATTGTGTGCAGTGTGAGCAGTGTAGTGTGTGTGCAGTGTGTGCAGTGTAGAGTGTGTGCAGTGTGTGCAGTGTAGAGTGTGTGCAGTGAGAGTGTGTTCAGTGGTGCAGTGAGAGTGAGTGCTGGGAGTGTGTGCAGTGTGCTGTGAGCAGTGTGCAGTGTAGAGTGTGTGCAGTGTAGATTGTGTGCAGTGTGAGCAGTGTAGAGTGTGTGCAGTGTGAGCAGTGTAGAGTGTGTACAGTGTGAGCAGTGTAGAGTGTGTGCAGTGAGTGCTGGGAGTGTGTGCAGTGTGCAAAACAATTTTTTTTTTAAAGGGAGCCACATGAAAACCGCGTTATAACCATTTCGCGGTATAACGGGGTTTACCTGTATGTACATTGCAAAGTGCTGAAGGGCCCCTCTGGGTAACTGATTAATACATGAGATATATTCCCCTTTTCTTACCATCGCTCACTGAATCTCTCGAAGGATATTCTTATTTCTATGTACTATATTATATATACTATTTCTATGTACTGTATTATATATACTATTTCTATGTACTGTATTATATATACTATTTCTATGGGTGCCCCTGCTGAGACGGGATCAGTATTGCCCTGATGAAGTGACTGACGTCACGAAACATGTAGGGTGGTTTTTTATCTGGCTGAGATTTGTATCATCCCCCCCCCCCCCCCGTGTGCGCACTGTCCTCTCAGACTTTGCCTCAGCTCCTCTGAGCTTTTCTGCCTTCCTGGGTGTTCCCCCTGCTCTCGCGCTGAGGTGTGACGTCACCCACACATCGCGCGACCTGATGGTCTGTGTGCTTGGTGCCAGGCGATCCCTCCACAGCGTGCAGCTCCGGTTCCCCTCTGCGATACATCCCACTCACTCCAAGGTCTGTGTGTGGTTTAGCAGCGGTTGTTCCAGCGGTGTGGATCCCTGAAGGCTGCAGTTTCCACCTTTGCAGAGGATTTGGCCCGAATTTAAAGACAAGTTGCTCTACTGTACAGGCTTTTACTTTTCAGCATTACTGTAAGTAGGTTTCCAATTGTACCCCTACCGGATGTTACAGCCTTATTAGTGTCTCTAGCCCACATACATGTGTATGTTGTTACATTTATTTTACATTGTATTACATTTGTAATAATCCTTTTATCAATCTTTTCAGTGCTTTTTGTTTGTTTTGTAAGTTACACTATGATCTTTTTTCTTTTGTCTTTTTTTATCTTTGTCTTATATGTTTGTCTGTCCCGATTGAGACTTCGTTGAAGATTCCAACCAGGACTCCTCTTCATTCTTGTTGGACTTTATATTTGGTCAGATTTTATATTTTAGAGGCGCCGGTTCTCCCCCTTTTTTTGTATTATTTGCACTGGTTTGTGTTAACCTTTTACCTAGGAAGCCCTCACTTTAAATGTAAGGCATATTGTATATAATACTGTCACTTATTTTGTGTCATTGTGTCAAATGTTTTGAATGTGAGGGGCCAATGTGAGAGAGGAGTCGAGTGTCACCCCTAGGCAGCGTGCTTGGGCTACTGGGTGGATGATCGTAGTTCCAACAGTAATGTGGAAGGAGGTAGTAGGGCCAGGTTTGGGAGGAAGTATGAGGAGCTCTGTTTTAGCCATGTTGAGTTTAAGGCGGCGGAGGGCCATCCAGGATGATATAGCAGAGAGACATTCAGAAACTTTGGTTTGTACAGCAGGTGTAAGGTCGGGGATAGAAAAGTATATTTGTGTGTCGTCAGCATAGAGATGATATTTAAACCCAAAAGATGTTATTAGGTCACCTAGAGAGAGTGTGTACAGAGAGAAGAGACGAGGTCCCAGGACAGAGCCCTGGGGTACCCCCACAGAGAGATCAATAGAGGAGGAGGAGGTGTTAGCAGAAGAGACACTGAAAGTACGATGGGAGAGGTAGGATGAGATCCAGGATAGAGCTTTGTTCCGAATACCAAGAGTATGGAGAATATGAAGGAGAAGAGGGTGGTCCACGGTGTCAAATGCTGCACAGAGGTCGAGTAATATGAGCAGAGTGTAATGACCTCTGTCTTTATAATGACAGCGCATGCAGGTTCAGCATGACTGACAATACCCCCCGAATAAATATTTAAAAAATACCCCCACACCCCCAAACAAATATTTAAAAAAATAACCCCACCAAGGCACCCACCCATCCAGGCAGTCACCCACCCAGGCAGTCACCCACCCACCCAGGCAGTCACCCACACAGGCAGGCAGTCACCCACCCAGGCAGTCACCCACCCAGGCAGTCAGTCACCCAGGCAGTCAGTTACACAGGCAGTCACCCACCCAGGCAGCCACCCAGGCAGTCAGTCACCCACCCAGGCAGGCAGTCACCCACCCAGGCAGGCAGTCACCCACCCAGGCAGGCAGTCACCCACCCAGGCAGTTAGTCGCCCACCCAGGCAGTTAGTCACCCACCCAGGCAGTTAGTCACCCACCCAGGCAGTCACCTGTCTTTTGTTGAAAATATAAAAATAAACAGATTGCATTGTAATGTTTTTTCCGTATTACAATAAGAAAAACAGTACACAGACAGAACCCAAAGAGGGGCCCAAAGAACCCCACTGATCGCTCTCCTTGCTATATTCACAGAACTATTGTCTGAGAACCTCCTATGATCCAACCACCAGAACAATTTAGGGTCTAAACTTAACCAAAACATAAAGGTTTTATTTGATCAAATACACAGACTAATAGGTTAAAATATTAACATGATCCCCACGGAGGAGGTAGGGAGGGAAGGGGTAAGTGGCCTCTGGATACCTACAGTATAATAGAGCTGATGGCCAAATACTCCCTTCCTCCTGCGGCCCTTAGGTCAGATAGTGGCCCCCCCAGTGATACAGTGAGAGTACTATTGTGCTCCCAGTGCAGATACTTGTATTATTATGGCTGGTGTTAGCCTAGTATTGGCTCTAGATATATTGTGCACATAGACAGACTAAATCGTCAGTAATGCTACTGTATCAGAGCCTCATAGACACAATACCTGTGCTGTCAGGGTGTAACACAGACGATGTTGGGATTATATAAATAGATATATTGTTATCCTTGTGTAGCCATAATTGGTAAAGCGAGGAGCAGCGTGCTGTGTGTGTGCCTATTGCTGATCCACAGAGAGCAGCTACACTGTGACACCTATATCATATATCTGGAACCACAATGCAACCTATGTAGGAATTATTAAACCTTTGCACTACAATATAAGGTTACCATGAATCCAAAAACACCTTCTAGGTTTGCAACCTTGTCTGTGTTAGGTATATACAGATATACTGCTGCAATGTTAATGCATCATCTCTACAGTCTAATTACCCTCCGTGGATGAGCTGGGTTTGCAGTGGATACGCAGTACAGCAAGCGGTTCCTTACGTTACCATGGTGTGGTTACATGAGTATATCTGTACATACGTAACACAGACAAGGGTGCAAACATAGAAGATGTTTATCAGACAATAGTTCTGTGAATATAGCAATGAGTGCAATCAGTGGGGTTCTGTGGGCCCTTCTTTGGGTTCTGGGTACTATAATATTCACCTCTTTTGCACCTGCGCATCTAATTTACACAGCGCGTAATCACTGAGCAGCGCGGTCTGATTCATCCATTGTTTGAATAAGAAAAACAGAAAAGTAAAAGTTGCGCGATAAAAAAATATTTTGTGGTAGGTGCGCTATGGGTTGGCGGGGGGGGGGGGGGGTCCTGCTCCTTTCATTTGTCCTCGGCCCCATAATTTCTGTTGGCGGTCCTGGTTTGCCCAAACACACATAGGCATCAATACTTATTAACCCCGTGTGAGACACACAGCCAGGGTTAAGATGCATAGCCAGTAGCCAACCCCACACTGATGAGACCCATTAAGGTCGAAACAGCTGTCTGTGGGTGGGTTTACTGGCTATGCATCTTAACCCTGGCTGTGCTTAAAGCTGTTACCATGCAGCAAGCTTAAGCCTATAGGGAACCATGTTTAAAATGGTTTTAGATCAAAAAGTGGCACTGTGTGCTCATTTGCATGTCATTTCCCAGAACCCCTTACTGCAGTGTAAGTGCTGTATGCTGGGTGATAATGGGGAAAGGCGGGGTTGCAGACCTGCCTAAGACATGCAAATGAGCATACAGTTGTATTTCCATTTGAGATTGATATATATATATATATATATCAATCAATCTCACACACCTGTCCTGGGGATATCTGATTGCTTTAATCTTTGTTTAGTTCCTGTTCTGGGAGGAGCGTATAGAAGAAATATAGGAGCGTATACCCATTACATATATATGTTTGTGCTGTGTCAGTAAATGGAAATGCTTTATAATATAAGAATTGTATTATGCAGAATAACATATTCCTGCTTCTCCCTGAGAATGTTTGTCAGACAAGTGTTTATCTCACCGCGTCTCTCATCTCATTTAATAAATACCCCCCGAACAAATATTTAAAAAAATAACCCCACCAAGGCACCCACCCATCCAGGCAGTCACCCACCTAGGCAGTCACCCACCCACCCAGGCAGTCAGTCACCCAGGCAGTCACCCACCCACCCAGGCAGTCAGTCACCCAGGCAGTCACCCACCCAGGCAGTCACCCACCCATGCAGTCACCCACCCAGGCAGTCACCCACCCACCCAGGCAGTCACCCACCCAGGCAGTCACCCACCCAGGCAGTCACCCACCCAGGCAGTCACCCACCCAGGCAGTCAGTCACCCACCCAGGCAGTCACCCACCCAGGCAGTCACCCAAAGGGCCAACCCACCCAGGCAGTCACCCACCCATCCAGGCAGTCACCCACCCATCCAGGCAGTCACCCACCCAGGCAGTCAGTCACCCAGGCAGTCAGTTACACAGGCAGTCAGTTACACAGGCAGTCACCCACCCAGGCAGTCACCCACCCAGGCAGTCACCCACCCATGCAGTCACCCACCCAGGCAGTCACCCACCCACCCAGGCAGTCACCCACCCAGGCAGTCACCCACCCAGGCAGTCACCCACCCAGGCAGTCACCCACCCAGGCAGTCAGTCACCCACCCAGGCAGTCACCCACCCAGGCAGTCACCCAAAGGGCCAACCCACCCAGGCAGTCACCCACCCATCCAGGCAGTCACCCACCCATCCAGGCAGTCACCCACCCAGGCAGTCAGTCACCCAGGCAGTCAGTTACACAGGCAGTCAGTTACACAGGCAGTCACCCACCCAGGCAGTCACCCACCCACCCAGGCAGTCACCCACCCAGGCAGTCAGTCACCCAGGCAGTCAGTTACACAGGCAGTCACCCACCCAGGCAGTCAGTCACCCAGGCAGTCAGTTACACAGGCAGTCACCCACCCAGGCAGTCACCCACCCAGGCAGTCAGTTACACAGGCAGTCACCCATCCAGGCAGTCACCCATCCAGGCAGTCACCCACCCAGGCAGTCACCCACCCAGGCAGTCAGTCACCCAGGCAGTCAGTTACACAGGCAGTCACCCATCCAGGCAGTCACCCACCCAGGCAGTCACCCACCCAGGCAGTCAGTTACACAGGCAGTCAGTCACCCAGGCAGTCAGTTACACAGGCAGTCACCCATCCAGGCAGTCACCCACCCAGACAGTCAGTCACCCAGGCAGTCAGTTACACATGCAGTCCGTTACACAGGCAGTCACCCACCCAGGCAGTCACCCACCCAGGCAGTCAAAACCCACCCAGGCAGTCACCCACCCAGGCAGTCAGTCACCCAGGCAGTCACCCACCTAGGCAGTTACACACTGACCCAGGCATTCACCTGTCTTTTGTTGAAAATATAAAAATAAACAGATTGCATTGTAATGTTTTTTCCGTATTACAATAAGAAAAACGGGACTAACGAGGCTGACGTCATGACGTCACGATGCAACACTGCCGGGTGGTGAGTGGGAAGCGCCGCTGAGCGCCGATCAGACCTGCTGTAGTATTAGCTGGCTAGCTTCTGTATCACAGTGTATCCACACTGACAACCGCCTGCAGCTGAATCGCTGGTTGTAGCTACACGGAAATACTATACATGTTTCTTTGCTGCTATAATGCCATGACGATGGTATTATATATTTGTGTAGCGGTTGTCTTATAAGTTACATTTTGTAACACGAGTAGCGCTTTGTAACGTGGCTGTTACTATATGCTATGGTCTTTGATTGCTTCCTAAGTAGCAGTTCATTGTTTACAAAGTATCAGCTCCTCATGCGACTCCCACTCCACCCCAGGTTATGATTACTCTATAACAGGGGTGGGGAACGTCCGGCCCGCGGGCCGTATAAGGCCCGCGAAGTCATTTGGTCCGGCCCCCGGGAAGCAAGCCTACAAGAATGGTTTAAAAAAAAAAAAAAAAAAAATTAAAACTCCCTCTTTCCTGATTGGCTGCCCATGCTGTCACTCTGCCAAGATTTTTTTTTTGGCCCGCCTCTTCCATTTTCCGCCATGACATTTTCATCCGTTTTTCATACGTTTTTGTTCAGTTTGTCCGTTTTGTTAGTAACCATAGATTCTTTTCTCTCTGTATCTCTTCTCCCTCCCCTCCGTGTGTGCATGCGAGACATGTATTGGTGGTGCAGCGGTGCACTTCAGCCAATCGGAGAGCGCTATGACGTCACGGGGGGCGGGAACGAAGACAGAGAGTAAGGGAACTTCTCTCTATTCCTTCACGGTCCGCTATGAGCATGCGCGGGCGACATTAGGGGCGGTCCCTACCCACAACCCTTTGGGCTGTTGAAGCGGCGCGCCGAGTGACGTCACGCGCATGCGCAGCGGACCCGCGATTCAATTTTGCACAGATTTTAGTCATTTGCTAATTAAGCATTTGATATATAAGGTGCTCACTCTGTACACATCCCATACTCCTTGATAAAGGACCCGTTGGTCCGAAACGCGTAGGAGGTCCCTGTCTGTGTCCCCCAAGGGGGTGAATTTGTCTCCTACCATGCTGCAATAAAGGAAAAGTTTTTTAATCCCACACCTGACTCCCTGGCTGTGCGCCATTCGTTTTTTCTACTGCACTGGCTACCTATGCTGCTCCAGCAGCCCATCCACGGGTGTGTGTGTGTGAATGTCACTGTGTGTGTGTGTGTGTCAATGTCACTGTGTGTGTGACTGTCACTGTCACTGTGTGTGTGTCTGGCACTGTCACTGTGTGTCACTGTCTCTGTGTGTGTGTGTGTCACTGTCTCTGTGCGTGTGTGTCACTGTCTCTGTGTGTGTGTGTGTGTGTGTGTGTGTCTCTGTGTGTGTGTGTGTGTCACTGTCTCTGTGTGTGTGTCACTGTCTCTGTGTGTATGTGTGTATGTCACTGTGTGTGTGTGTGTGTGTGTGTGTGTGTGTGTGTGTGTGTGTGTGTGTGTGTGTGTGTGCGTGTGTGTGTGTGTGCGTGTGTGTGTGTCACTGTCTCTGTGTGTGTGTGTGTGTGTGTGTGTGTGTGTGTGTGTGTCACTGTCTGTGTGTGTATGTGTCACTGTCTCTGTGTGTGTGTATGTGTGTGTGTCACTCTCTGTGTGTGTGTGTGTGTCACTGTCTCTGTGTGTGTGTATGTGTGTGTGTGTGTCACTTTCTGTGTGTGTGTGTGTCACTGTCTCTGTGTGTGTGTGTGTGTGTGTGTGTCACTGTCTCTGTGTGTGTCACTGTCTGTGTGTGTGTCATTGTCTTTGTGTGTGTGTGTGTCACTGTCTCTCTGTGTGTGTGTGTGTGTGTGTGTGTGTGTCACTGTCTCTGTGTGTGTGTCTCTCTCTGTGTGTGTGTGTGTGTGTGTGTGTGTGTGTGTCACTGTCTCTGTGTGTGTGTGTGTGTGTGTGCGTCACTGTGTGTGTGTCACTGTCTCTGTGTGTGTGTGTGTGTGTGTCACTGTCTGTGTCTCTGTGTGTGTCACTGTCTGTGTGTGTGTCATTGTCTTTGTGTGTGTGTGTGTCACTGTCTCTCTGTGTGTGTGTGTGTGTGTGTGTGTGTGTGTCACTGTCTCTGTGTGTGTGTCTCTCTGTGTGTGTGTGTGTGTGTGTGTGTGTGTGTGTGTCACTGTCTCTGTGTGTGTGTGTGTGTGTGTGTGTGCGTCACTGTGTGTGTGTCACTGTCTCTGTGTGTGTGTGTGTGTGTGTGTCACTGTCTGTGTGTGTGTGTGTGTCACTGTCTGTGTGTGTGTGTGTTTGTCACTGTCTGTGTGTGTGTGTCTCACTGTCTCTGTGTGTGTGTGTCACTGTCTGTGTGTGTGTGTCACTGTCTGTGTGTGTGTGTGTGTGTGTGTGTGTCACTGTCTGTGTGTGTGTGTGTCACTGTGTGTGTGTGTGTGTGTGTGTGTGTGTGTGTGTGTGTGTGTGTGTGTGTGTGTGTGTGCGTCACTGTGTGTGTGTCACTGTCTGTGTGTGTGTGTGTGCGTGTGTGTCACTGTCTGTGTGTGTATGTGTCACTGTCTCTGTGTGTGTGTGTGTGTGTGTGTGTGTGTGTCACTGTCTCTGTGTGTGTGTGTGTGTGTGTGTGTGTCACTCTGTGTGTGTGTGTGTGTGTGTCACTGTCTCTGTGTGTGCGTGTGTCACTGTCTCTGTGCGTGTGTGTCACTGTCTCTGTGTGTGTGTGTGTGTGTGTGTGTGTCTCTGTGTGTGTGTGTGTGTCACTGTCTCTGTGTGTGTGTCACTGTCTCTGTGTGTATGTGTGTATGTCACTGTGTGTGTGTGTGTGTGTGTGTGTGTGTGTGTGTGTGTGTGTGTGTGTGTGTGTGTGTGTGTGTGCGTGCGTGTGTGTGTGTGTGTGTCACTGTCTCTGTGTGTGTGTGTGTGTGTGTGTGTGTGTCACTGTCTGTGTGTGTATGTGTCACTGTCTCTGTGTGTGTGTATGTGTGTGTGTCACTCTCTGTGTGTGTGTGTGTGTGTCACTGTCTCTGTGTGTGTGTATGTGTGTGTGTGTCACTTTCTGTGTGTGTGTGTGTCACTGTCTCTGTGTGTGTGTGTGTGTCACTGTCTCTGTGTGTGTCACTGTCTGTGTGTGTGTCATTGTCTTTGTGTGTGTGTGTGTCACTGTCTCTGTGTGTGTGTGTGTGTGTGTGTGTGTGTGTCACTGTCTCTGTGTGTGTGTCTCTGTGTGTGTGTGTGTGTGTGTGTGTGTGTGTGTGCGTCACTGTGTGTGTGTCACTGTCTCTGTGTGTGTGTGTGTGTGTCACTGTCTGTGTGTGTGTGTGTGTCACTGTCTGTGTGTGTGTGTGTTTGTCACTGTCTGTGTGTGTGTGTCTCACTGTCTCTGTGTGTGTGTGTCACTGTCTGTGTGTGTGTGTCACTGTCTGTGTGTGTGTGTGTCACTGTGTGTGTGTGTGTGTGTGTGTGTGTGTGTGTGTGTGTGTGTGTGTGTGTGTGTGTGTGCGTCACTGTGTGTGTGTCACTGTCTGTGTGTGTGTGTGTGCGTGTGTGTCACTGTCTCTGTGTGTGTGTGTGTGTCACTGTCTGTGTGTGTATGTGTCACTGTCTCTGTGTGTGTGTGTGTGTGTGTGTCACTGTCTCTCTGTGTGTGTGTGTGTGTGTGTGTGTCACTCTGTGTGTGTGTGTGTGTGTGTCACTGTCTCTCTGTGTGTGTGTGAGTGTCACTGTCTCTGTGTGTGTCACTGTCTGTGTGTGTGTGTGTCACTGTCTTTGTGTGTGTGTGTCACTGTCTCTGTGTGTGTGTGTGTCACTGTCTGTGTGTGTGTGTGTGTGTGTGTGTGTGTGTGTGTGTGTGTGTGTGTGTGTGTGTGTGTGTGTGTGTGTGTGTGCGTCACTGTGTGTGTCACTGTCTCTGTGTGTGTGTGTGTGTCACTGTCTCTGTGTGTGTGTGTGTGTGTGTGTGTGTGTGTGTGTGTGTGTCACTGTCTCTGTGTGTGTGTGTGTGTGTCACTGTCTGTGTGTGTGTGTGTGTGTGTGTGTGTTTGTCACTGTCTGTGTGTGTGTCACTGTCTGTGTGTGTGTGTGTCACTGTCTGTGTGTGTGTGTGTGTGTGTCACTGTCTCTGTGTGTGTGTGTGTGTGTGTGTGTGTGTCACTGTCTGTCTGTGTGTGTGTGTGTGTGTCACTGTCTGTGTGTGTGTGTGTTTCACTGTCTCTGTGTGTGTCTCTGTGTGTGTCTCTGTGTGTGTGTGTGTCACTGTCTCTGTGTGTTCGTGTCACTGTCTCTGTGTGTGTGTGTGTGTGTCACTGTCTCACTGTCTCTGTGTGTCTCACAGTCTCTGTGTGTCTCACAGTCTCTGTGTGTCTCACGGTCTCTGTGTCTCACGGTCTCTGTGTGTCTCACGGTCTCTGTGTGTCTCACGGTCTCTGTGTGTCTCACAGTCTCTGTGTGTCTCACTGTCTCTGTGTCTCACTGTCTCTGTGTGTCTCACTGTCTCTGTGTGTCTCACTGTCTCTGTGTGTCTCACTGTCTCTCTGTGTGTGTGTGTGTGTATCTCACTGTCACTGTCTGTGTGTGTCACTGTCTGTGTCACGATCACTGTGTTTGTGTGTCACTGTCTGTGTGTGGCAGCAGCCGCCTGAGGTGATTAAGGACCTGAGTATCACCAGGGCGGCGCGGGTAAGCAGTGCTCCGGGGGGGAGAGGGTATAAGAGGAGTGGGGATGGGGGGGGGGGAGGGGGTATAAGAGGCTTGGGGGATAGAAGAACGAGTCTGCGGTGGGAGAGACACCTCACTACCGCCTCTTCTCCTCCCCACACTGGGCAGCAGTTGTGGAGGGTACCTGCTCCGATCCCCCCCTGCTCCGCCCCCCTGTGCACTTACACGGCCCTCCTCCCCACACCGGGTAGCAGTTGCGGAGGAGGGCACCTGCTCCGATCCCCCCTGCTCAGATTCCCCCCCCCCTTGCGCACTTACATGGTGCTCCTTCTCCCCACACTGAGCAGCAGTTGCAGAGGGCCCCTGCTCCGACCCCCCCGATCAGATTTCCCTCCCCCTGTGTGTGTCTGAGAGAGAGTGTGTGTGTGTGTGTGTCTGAGAGTGTGTGTGTGTGTGTGTGTGTGTGTGTGTGTGTGTGTGTGTCTGAGAGAGTGTGTGTGTGACTGAGAGAGAGTGTGTGTGTGTCTGAGAGAGAGTGTGTGTGTGTGTGTGTGTCTGAGAGAGTGTGTGTGTGTGAGAGAGAGAGAGTGTGTGTGTGTGTCTGAGAGAGTGTGTGTGTGTGTCAGAGAGAGAGAGTGTGTCAGAGAGAGAGAGTGTGTCAGAGAGAGAGTGTGTGTCAGAGAGAGAGTGAGTCTGAGAGAGAGTGAGTCTGAGAGTCTGAGAGAGAGAGTGAGTCTGAGAGTCTGAGAGAGAGAGTGAGTCAGAGTCTGAGAGAGTGAGTCTGAGAGAGAGTGAGCCTGAGAGAGAGTGGGTCTGAGAGAGAGTGGGTCTGAGAGAGAGTGGGTCTGAGAGTCTGAGAGAGAGAGTGGGTCTGAGAGTCTGAGAGAGAGAGAGAGAGTTGGTCTAAGAGTCAGAGAGAGAGTGGGTCTGAGAGTCTGAGAGAGAGAGAGTGGGTCTGAGAGTCAGAGAGAGAGTGGGTCTGAGAGTCAGAGAGAGAGAGTGAGTCTGAGAGTGTGAGAGAGAGAGAGTGGGTCTGAGAGAGAGTGAGTCTGAGAGAGAGTGGGTCTGAGAGTCTGAGAAAGAGAGATTGGGTCTGAGAGAGAGTGAGTCTGAGAGAGAGAGAGAGAGAGAGAGAGAGAGAGTGAGTCTGAGAGAGAGAGAGTGGGTCTGAGAGTCTGAGAGAGAGAGTGGGTCTGAGAGTCTGAGAGAGAGAGTGAGTCAGAGAGAGAGAGAGTCTGAGAGAGAGAGAGTGGGTCTGAGAGTCTGAGAGAGAGAGTGGGTCTGAGAGAGAGAGTGGGTCTGAGCGTCTGAGAGAGAGAGAGAGAGAGTGGGTCTGAGAGTCAGAGAGAGAGTGGGTCTGAGAGTCAGAGAGAGAGAGTGAGTCTGAGAGAGAGTGGGTCTGAGAGTCTGAGAGAGAGAGTGGGTCTGAGAGAGAGTGGGTCTGAGAGTCTGAGAGAGAGAGAGAGAGAGAGTGAGTCTGAGAGAGAGAGAGAGTGGGTCTGAGAGTCTGAGAGAGAGAGTGAGTCTGAGAGAGAGAGAGTCTGAGAGAGAGAGAGTGGGTCTGAGAGAGAGTGGGTCTGAGAGAGTGGGTCTGAGAGTCAGAGAGAGAGAGAGTGGGTCTGAGAGAGAGAGAGTGGGTCTGAGAGTCAGAGAGAGAGAGTGGGTCTGAGAGAGAGTGGGTCTGAGAGTCTGAGAGAGTTGGTCTGAGAGAGAGTGAGTCTGAGAGAGAGAGTGGGTCTGAGAGAGAGAGAGAGAGAGAGAGAGAGAGTGGGTCAGAGAGAGAGAGAGAGTGGGTCAGAGAGAGAGAGAGTGGGTCAGAGAGAGAGAGAGTGGGTCAGAGAGAGAGTGGGTCAGAGAGAGAAAGTGGGTCAGAGAGAGAGAGTGTGGGTCAGAGAGAGGGAGAGAGTGGGTCTGAGAGAGAGAGAGAGAGAGAGTGGTTCTGAGCATCTGAGAGAGAGAGAGTGGGTCAGAGAGAGAGAGTGGGTCAGAGAGAGAGAGAGTGGGTCTGAGAGAGAGAGAGTGGTTCTGAGCGTCTGAGAGAGAGAGAGAGTGGGTCAGAGAGAGAGAGAGTGGGTCAGAGAGAGAGTGGGTCAGAGAGAGAGAGAGTGGGTCAGAGAGAGAGAGTGGGTCAGAGAGAGAGAGTGGGTCAGAGAGAGAGAGTGGGTCTGAGAGAGAGAGAGTGGTTCTGAGCGTCTGAGAGAGAGAGTGGGTCTGAGCGTCAGAGAGAGAGAGTGGGTCTGAGCGTCAGAGAGAGAGAGAGTGGGTCTGAGAGAGAGAGAGTGGGTCTGAGAGAGAGAGAGAGAGAGAGAGAGAGAGAGAGAGAGAGAGAGGGGTTCTGAGAGAGAGAGAGAGGGTCTGAGAGAGAGAGTGGGTCTGATAGTCTGAGAGAGAGTGGGTCTGAGAGTCTGAGAGAGAGAGTGGGTCTCAGAGTCTGAGAGAGAGAGTGGGTCTCAGAGTCTGTAAGAGAGTGGGTCTGAGAGAGAGAGAGAGAGAGAGAGAGAGAGAGAGAGAGAGAGAGAGAGAGAGAGAGAGAGAGTCTGAGAGTCTGAGAGAGAGAGTCTGAGAGTCTGAGAGAGAGAGTCTGAGAGTCTGAGAGAGAGAGTCTGAGAGTCTGAGAGAGAGAGTCTGAGAGTCTGAGAGAGAGAGTCTGAGAGTCTGAGAGAGAGAGTCTGAGAGTCTGAGAGAGAGAGTCTGAGAGTCTGAGAGAGAGAGTCTGAGAGTCTGAGAGAGAGAGTCTGAGAGTCTGAGAGAGAGAGTCTGAGAGTCTGAGAGAGAGAGTCTGAGAGTCTGAGAGAGAGAGTCTGAGAGTCTGAGAGAGAGAGTCTGAGAGTCTGAGAGAGAGAGTCTGAGAGTCTGAGAGAGAGAGTCTGAGAGTCTGAGAGAGAGAGTCTGAGAGTCTGAGAGAGAGAGTCTGAGAGTCAGAGAGAGAGAGAGTGGGTCTGAGAGTCAGAGAGAGAGAGAGAGAGAGAGAGAGTGGGTTTGTGAGTCAGAGAGAGAGAGTGGGTCTGAGAGTCAGAGAGAGAGAGAGTGGGTCTGAGAGTAAGAGAGAGAGAGTGGGTCTGAGAGTCAGAGAGAGTGGGTCTGAGAGTGAGAGAGAGAGTGGGTCTGAGAGTCTGAGAGAGAGAGAGTGGGTCTGAGAGAGAGAGTGGGTCTGAGAGTCTGAGAGAGAGTGGGTCTGAGAGTCTGAGAGAGAGAGAGTGGGTCTGAGAGTCTGAGAGAGAGAGTACGTCTGAGAGCCTGAGAGAGAGAGTGGGCCTGAAAGAGAGAGAGTAGGTCTGAGAGTCTGAGAGAGAGAGAGAGTGGGTCTGAGAGTCAGAGAGAGAGTGGGTCTGAGAGTCAGAGAGAGAGAGTGAGTCTGAGAGAGAGTGGGTCTGAGAGTCTGAGAGAGAGAGTGGGTCTGAGAGAGAGTGGGTCTGAGAGTCTGAGAGAGAGAGAGAGAGAGTGAGTCTGAGAGAGAGAGAGAGTCTGAGAGAGAGAGAGAGTGGGTCTGAGAGTCTGAGAGAGAGAGTGAGTCTGAGAGAGAGAGAGTCTGAGAGAGAGAGAGTGGGTCTGAGAGAGAGTGGGTCTGAGAGAGTGGGTCTGAGAGTCAGAGAGAGAGAGAGTGGGTCTGAGAGAGAGAGAGTGGGTCTGAGAGTCTGATTTCCCTCCCCCTGCCCGATTTCTGTGTGCGCGTGTGTGTGTGTGTGTGTGTGTATGTGTGTGTGTGTGTGTGTGCATGTGTATGTGCATGTGCGTGCGCACAGACACCAACCCGCAGTCAGTCATAGTCACCCACCACCCAAGAGTCAGTCAGTCACCCAAAGAGAAGCAGTTCCAGCCATCACATTAGTGGTGAGTTCATTAAATGTTTGACAAATACAGCAGGCTAATTTTTAAGTTGATAATTTTGGATGGCCCTCGAATGATTTTATAAATATCAAAATGGCCCTTGGCAGAAAAAAGGTTCCCCACCCCTGCTCTATAAGAACAGCATCACCAATGATTTACACTGCAACTCCTTAGTCTAGTATAAGAGGCTATAATTTGATACGGGCAAAGACTCGTGCCTCAGGGCCACACCAAACACACTTTGTGGGCCATCACATACTGCACCATTATACACTTTAGCAGATAAGACTTTATACTGAGTGTTAACAGCATATACTATGCCTATGGTGTTCTGACATTCTGCAACTGATCAACTTATCAATCTAGCTTTTTTTTTGTGTTTAATGTATGTAGTATTCTATAGGAGTATCCATTTATTGCGTGCAGTGTGCTTCTAGCATCGTGACTGTTAGCCCTAGGTACCTGTTTGACTTAATATAGGTCTTTTAACTTTATATTAGTGCTGGACAAGGGGACATATTAAATACTTTTTGTGAGCTTCACTCACCGCTATTAAGTGTTTATTTATAGACTGCATTTTCCCCTGTGGTCGGGTTTGTGTTTGTATTTTTGTTGGTTTGTTTTATATGTTGAGTTTCTGTTGTTCATAATTGTAATTTATTTATCACCATTTATTTTAATCAACTTAATAAAATAATAAGTATTAACTTTTAGTCATCATTTCAATTCAGACAATGAGTGCATGTTAAAGGGTGTTTCTTTTTTCTTACATTTTGCTATTACAAACAAAGCAACTTTGAAAAGCCGCTCCGCTCTCTTTCGGCGCAGACTCAAGGGGAACACACAATCTGATTGGCTCAGGGCTTCATATTGTATTCTCTGCTTCATTCATAAAATAGAAGCAGAGCGGACAGCCAATCAGCGCGTGGGAACTTTCCCAGCAGCCAATCGGAACCAAGCCGGCTAGAAAAGCCAGGTCTGCGGGAAATTTGAAATAGCTAAGGGACATGCACAAGCTGCCACATACCCCACCAGCTATCCCAATGCCACCCGCTGGGCAGGCTTCACCAGGTCTGGCAGAACAAGTGGCATCCCGGAGGACGGCCGTTGATCTCCGGACCTGGTACTCCTCCTTTCCCCGCTGACCAAATGCTGTCCCCACCTCTGGGCTTCCTCTGGCTGCTCTGAACTCCGATGTCCAGCAGACATGCCGGCGCCTGTGGGATTGCACGGGCTGCCTGTTTGGACATCGGTTCCGAATGTTTAAACATATTAAAACTATGTTTGTAAACACACTCGGTCTCGGGGATCCCCGTCAGCGATGTGGGACTTTAGGTGAAGGACTTGGGTGTACAGGGAACAGAACAGGAAAAATTTTGTCTCTATATTTCTGCTGCCTTTTTCCCCCACACACTTTCCCTGTGACTCAGTTTGGACTCTCAGAGTCTTCCCCCCCCCCCAACCTTATATACGGTTGGGGCACCACAAACCCTATACAGGCTCTGGGTCACCTTAGCACTAGCTGGGGTACCCCCCTTAATCTAGGGATACAGCTAAAGGAATACATATTTCTCCCTGTGCCTCATTGTCTGTCTGTCTGCCGCGGGAGGCCAGGTCTCCTAACACATTTATATTTCAGGGATCAGTCACACGGCAAAACCAGGGAAAGGAAACAAACTGATTGGCGCCGCCCCACTGGTGAAATGTAACACAACACCGCCACCCTGTGGTGGATAGGGTCAATAGCACTTGAGCAATAAACAGAAGTAAAATAAGAGTGTTTAGCAACAAATAAAATAAATACAAATCTTTAACAACTACTCACCCTCTGAAAAGAAGCAGCCGGTTTCTTCAGCAGATGTATTAGGATCGGCCATCGGTCTGTCACAGCCCTATACATTACGTGTAGCTATGTGCTTTCAGGAATCTGCTTCTGGGTTTAACAAGCCATGTATCTGACTTCACACGTACTTAAGATATTTTATAAAATGCGGGGTAGACTTCAGTGTTTAAATAATAACTACGAACGGTCAGTTTTATTAATTAATCAACTCATATATTTATTTGTAACGGTTTTTGTGAACCGGCCTGACCCACCCAATCTCACATTGGCCCCTGTGGTCTAACCAGTCCCCATTACAGTGTGATAGTGTCTGGTGGTGCACCTGTTGGCAACAGGACTCCTGAGTCTCCCGCATGATGGTGTATGGGGAGGACCCGTCCAGACAGGCAGCTGAGGTAGTGTGCTTGAGTCCTACCTAGATCCAGTGCAGCGCCTCCACCTCATCAGGATCCCGGCATCCGCTTGGGGATGAGTCTGATGAGGAACTCCTCTGTGGTGCTCCTCTCTGTGCAATGACTTCACACTTGCACACGAGAGTGTTGTTAATCAGATGCATCTTTATTTGCACGGTGGGCCAACTGCCCTCCACAATGGGGTGTATTCAGCCCTCCATGGTTCAGCTGCTTCCCTCTGAAAGGTTCCTCCTTTTCTAATGGAGTTGCTTCCACCTCTCCCCTAAGGAAGATTCACCAGCTCCTCTTTGTCTGCCTTGTGCTGCCAGACTCACAGCTCTGCATCAGACTACTGCAACAATGTTGCAGACCTCCATGTGCCTCTTACTGAACAGAGGCAGCCAACAACAGGAACTCCACTAACTTTTGGCAGTGCTGTGTCTTATATCACTTAGGAACAGGCACATCTCTGATGTCACTAACCGTGGACACACAGGATGTTGTCACTTCCTATGGGACATATGACACCTCACCAGGGTGTGAGGGCAAACCTCCATTATAACTACTGGCATTCCTGCATACTTACCAGGTTTACTGCCAGCATGAGAAAGAGATATGTACACCAATTTTACACATGGCTACATTCTCCCCCTGGTGGAACCCAACGTCCCGGCTGGGATCTAAATTTGCGGAACCTTCCTTCAGGTAGCACTGCAAAACATAACAACACACATTACAGTACATATCTCTTTTCATCATAAACATAACAGATACATCCTAACGTTAGAGGATAACAACCCGGATTACTCCCTGATGGAGTATCCATTACTGGTACTTCCATACCCTCTTACGGTGGCTTGCACACAGCATGGTCCACTGGGCTTAAAGCAGCAATGCTGTAACCCTCTGGGTGACACTTCTCATCTAGCCCGCCAGGATCCCAATCTTCTTCCCCTGATCCTTCCTCCTTATCAGTGCCATATCCCCTATCCTCTGCCTCACTCTCCTCCATAAGGGGTTCAGGGACATACGGGTACTCCAACCAGTGGGGCGCTTTGTACTTGGCTATAATAGCCCTCTCAGCCCGGCTGCTCCTAGTCAGCTCTGCGTTCCCTGCCCTCCCTGGCAACGCCCATGACAGGGGCTCATCAGGGTCTGCTGGGTCTGATAGGATGTCAGGACCCATGGGCTCTATTTCCTTGCACTCAATTTTGAACCACCTCTCTTGCAGCTCCCTTTCCCTCTGCGCGGGTGTGAACTCTCCTACTGCCCACCAGTAATCCACTATATCCTCCCTTCGGACAAGGAATCGCGTACGATCCATCCAGGCCACATAGCCCTCAAATAATGGGGCCCACCACCGGGTTTCTTTACCTTTCTCTGACTCTATTGAGTCCCCTTCCTCTGCATCCCCCCAAGAGGATATCCCCGCGGTTCTTTCCGAGCGAGGCTTGGACCATGGGTATGATCCCGGTACCTTTTCCTCTGCCGAATCGGTTACATTAGGCACCCACCGGTCCATCGATGCCATACCCAGTTGCCCTCCACCCCTGGAACCCCCCTCTGAAGCGTAAATGTTCAGTCTTTCCCCAGTCCGTTCCTCACCGTTTCCCTGGGACCCTCCCGCCATTCCCAAACTGGACGTGGACCCACGGGAAAAGGTGACTGGGACAGGGGCTTTATCTAGGGCATGGGTTTGGGCGTAGGGACAGGTAATGGGCATCCGCGGGGTTCCGACCCGCTCTCTGCCTTCGGATAGTCCCGTATCATTGTGCGGACGTGCTGCTGGTTGGGCCTCACCCGTCTCAGCTCTCCTCGCAGCCTGCCAGCTCTGTGTTGACACAGGTGATCGGGAAGCACTGCCCGATCGCCGAGGCGTTGTGGTTCTCTCTCTGGTCGTTCCGCTACCTCCGCCGGAAGTGACGTCATCACCGGAACCGGATACTCCGCCATCTTGCAATGGATCCCCATGCGGGATCTCTTCCTCCACAACGACATCCGCCGCCGGAAGTGATGGTTCTGCTCTCCGCTCTGCTCGGGCCTGGGCTAGGCCTTCCTCCGCCGTTGCCACCACCGGCGCCTGGGGAGGGTAAGGATGTATCTCACCGCTCCGTCGGCTCGGGATGGAATCTTCTTCTCCTTCCGCGCTGTAAGTCACCACGGCCGTGGGACTCCGCCTCTCGGGTAGGTTCTGCACCGGCGACACGAGACTCCACTCTGCCGCGACACAGGTAAGTGCCGGTTCTTTTCCCGCACCGCTGTAGTGGTCCGCCGGTAGGCGCATCACCACCGTCGTTAGGGTCGCTTGTTCCTCTTCCGAGGTGCCGAACTCCGACTCGGGGAGTGGCACTCCCGCAGGGGACCGACGGTGAGGTTCCGGGTTCTCACCGCGGTTGTAGACCCCTCTCTCTTCAGGCTCCGTTTTGATCATTAGGAGCGATCCCCATTCTCCGGGATCAACTGGTTCGGTGCAGGCCGCACGTGGGGCTTCAGCCGTCAGCATGGCTCTGTCCGCTCCCGTCTTGACTACCAGGGAGCCTCCTGGCAATAAATAGGGATATACCCCAATGTCTATCTCGCTCTTTGTTGTGCTGGTTACGGGGGACACTTTGCACAGTGGTCTCTCCTGTTCCATAGATAACGGGGCAGGTGATTCCTTATCTCCAGCTTCACTGGTGTGGTCCGCCGGCTGGGGCATCACCACAGCTTGGTGTTGGTCATGGGAGGCACTAGGTAACTTCTCCCTGAAGACAGCCTGAACTTCAGCAGGGCTCATAGTGATATAGAGTCCCGGCTCCTCCTCCTGGTGAACAGAAATGGCTGATGACTGCTCAAAACTCTCGCTCCCCCTGGTGGAATTTAAAGGAGGGGCGGCACACTCTTTCAAGGAGTGACTCTGGCTCTGCACGGCGTCACTCGGCTGGCGGGGGTGGGGTTTAGGTTTTCCCGCCAATCCCGGGCAAGTTCCTGCAATTTTATCATTTGCAGCATTTTCTGCAACTGGCTCTGGAAACTGTACTCCGCAGTAGGCACACTCGGGTACCCACACCAATTCACCACCTGAAAAGTCACAAGTAACACAAGTGTTGTGCAGACACCTTATCCCTTCTATGAACACCTCCTTGTAGTCTAGTAGCAGCAGGTTGGGGTCATAGATCATACTAACAGGCAGTCTCAATAGGTTTTGTATACACGGACACAAAAGAAAGGGTAGCTTCCTGTTCTCTGATAGCCAGACTCCAAATCCTTGAGGATGTGCTTGACTGCACCTTACAGTTCTATTGGTTTCATTATGAAGAACAGATTCGGCCGACTGCAGTTCTTCATACAATCTGTCCTTGGGATAAAGCGGAAATGAGGCACATTCTATGAAGGAATAGTCCTGGCTCTGCCCTGCGTCATTCACAGTGTGGGGGCGGGGCTCTGGTTTTCCCACCAGTCCCAGACGGGTTTCTGCAACATTTTCCCGCGCGGCCACAGCTTTCGCGCCACTACCCCTGACAGGGCGGGGTTTCTTCATTGGCGCCAGTTCCGGCCAATTTCTCTGCAAGTCTAGCAATGTACGCATTGTCTGCAACTGGCCCACGCGGTCTCCCAGGGAAGCGGGAGCCGCCATTTTGCTTTGCATCGCCATTGGATTACTGTGTTCGTTCTGATTGTACAATGGGACTCCTCTCTGCGGGGCAGCCACCACACCGGTACAATAAAGATTGCCCTGATGCACCACCACATGTGTACCTAATGTAGGCTGGACTCATGTATGCACTACCTCAGGCTAGGCTCACTCTCTCAGTGTCTGCTGTGACTCCTTCCTCCCAGTCTGTGCTCCCTATGGTAAGTGATCTGGAATGGGCTAGAGTACTCTGGCTCTTCCATGCAGTACTTGGGGCGTCTACCTGTCTTGGTTAGCCTAGCGCAGACCCTCTCCAGGATTCCTGACCTCGTTAACAGGCTATCCCTTCTGGCATCCTACCAACTAGCACCACCTCAAAGTGACTCGGTCAGCTATAGCCTGGCTCCAAACCCCTCACTCCTGTCAGGCCCCTAGTTCGTCCCTGCGAACCAACAATACCCCGTCAGCCCCTTGACCACCCCTAGGTCCGTCCCAACGCAGCACAAAGTGGCAGCAGACACTCTCCCTGTTTCCCAGTGTGCCTAGCTAAAGCATGTCCTGTTGACAGGTCTGATCTCAGCAGCTCGCCTCCAAATGTAACGGTATTTGTGACTTGGCCTGACCCACCCAATCTCACATTGGCCCCTGTGGTCTAACCAGTCCCCATTACAGTGTGATAGTGTCTGGTGGTGCACCTGTTGGCAACAGGACTCCTGAGTCTCCCGCATGATGGTGTATGGGGAGGACCCGTCCAGACAGGCAGCTGAGGTAGTGTGCTTGAGTCCTACCTAGATCCAGTGCAGCGCCTCCACCTCATCAGGATCCCGGCGTCCGCTTGGGGATGAGTCTGATGAGGAACTCCTCTGTGGTGCTCCTCTCTGTGCAATGACTTCACACTTGCACACGAGAGTGTTGTTAATCAGATGCATCTTTATTTGCACGGTGGGCCAACTGCCCTCCACAATGGGGTGTATTCAGCCCTCCATGGTTCAGCTGCTTCCCTCTGAAAGGTTCCTCCTTTTCTAATGGAGTTGCTTCCACCTCTCCCCTAAGGAAGATTCACCAGCTCCTCTTTGTCTGCCTTGTGCTGCCAGACTCACAGCTCTGCATCAGACTACTGCAACAATGTTGCAGACCTCCATGTGCCTCTTACTGAACAGAGGCAGCCAACAACAGGAACTCCACTAACTTTTGGCAGTGCTGTGTCTTATATCACTTAGGAACAGGCACATCTCTGATGTCACTAACCGTGGATACACAGCATGTTGTCACTTCCTATGGGACATATGACACCTCACCAGGGTGTGAGGGCAAACCTCCATGATAACTACTGGCATTCCTGCATACTTACCAGGTTTACTGCCAGCATGAGAAAGAGATATGTACACCAATTTTACACATGGCTACATATTTATTTCATGTCCGGTCGTATTCCGGGATTGGTTTTGTTCTGTATAATTTTGCAGTTGGCGAATTTAGCGAATCTGCCAACTGCACTTTCAACAGTAGCTCCCCTATCAACCAATAGGAAAGGGACGCCTGATACAGTAGAGGCAGCGATTATTCTAACAAAAACAAGTGGCAATTCCCCAAAATACCCAGGTACACCCAGGTACATTCTGAATACATTTCCTAAAATTAGCCCCAGCATTTTTGCATTGATTAATGGTCTATCAGATTAACAGCGGGGGTCCCTGGCAGTCCCATTCAAACTGAATTGGACTGCCAGGGATCCCTGCTGTGTTAATCCTATGGGTCGTTAGTCAATGCAGAAATGCCTTAAACGTGCCTCAAACTAGCCCAGAACATACCCAGCACATAACCTGAATGTAACCCGGCTAGTTTAAGGCAAATGTTAGAATAAGCGTTGCCTCTACTGTATATTAGTGCAGGTAGTCAGGATCAGAGCCACCCCCTGAGGAAGTTGGCCCCGAGCCAATGAAACGCGTCGAGTGTTACGTCTCGATTGTCCAGTGTGCTAGAGGAGGAGAATAATCACTGCCGGACCTGAACAATCGTGACGTCAGGACCTTCGGGAGAAACGAGTGCCTTTTCCAGCGGCTGCTGTTGGAGAGGACACAAGGCGAACCGAGGAGGAGAGACGTCCGCCAGAGCCCGACGGTAAAGGAGGAGAGAAAACCAACCGGCATCACAAAGATACCTTTTGATGCCCTGATTGGCATTTACAAATGTGAGTGAACATCTATCTGGGACTGGTTTTATATGTGCTTATTGTATTAAAGTGTTTTACCTACTGCACATCAGTCCCTCTTTCTCCTGTCCCTGCTGAAGAGGAGAATATACCTGCACTTACCCCCATACTCATCAACCCACCTACAACCACCTAACTGTGGATGGGCTGCTGTTTATTCATTGAATAAGTCTGACAACCGCTCCCTCACCCTGTGTTTACCAGGCAAAACAAGGCACTTAAATAAAATGAGGTTTATTTTGGATAAGACCTCAGAAACACACAAGAATACAAAATACAAAAATATACACACTTACAGCGGTCTGGGGGATGAGATCTACCTTTCCTTGGTGCAGGGACCCACTTCAAATGGGTTTCCCCTGTCCGCTTCTCTGCTTCAGGATATCAGAGTGCTGAACACACAGCAGCTACTCTGATATGTATCTCCAGCTGGTCACAGTCCAACCCCACACTCCTTCCCAGAGATGGACCTCTGCAAACTCCACACTCCTTCCCAGTGTCTCTCAGATGGTCCTCTAAGAGAATCTCCACACTCCTTCCCAGACTGTCTCTCCCTCTGAGAGTAAACTAGTGCTCTGATCAGCAGCACCCCTTATATAGCCCTCAGTGGCTATCCTTTACATGGCAAAGGGCTGCTGGCCAACCAGAGCACAGATTCAATTGGTGTCACAAAAGCCAGAGGAGGGCGTGCTAAGGCACTCAAGACCTTCCACTGGGTAGGAGCCTCCGAATCTGGGCAGTACAATGCTCTACTCCCAGATCTGATCAGCAGCCTTTCAACTCTCCCCAGGCGTCCTGAAACTGAGCTGTCACAACACTGGTTTTAATCCCATCATTTCTATGGAACAGTTCAGCTAAATGGGATTACCGAAACTCCCTCCATAGAAATGATAGGAACAGGCACATAACATCATGTACATTTGCAGGGCTCACATGTTAATTTCATCACCCCACAATACCAAGTATCTAAGCTGGCGGGGGGAGGGGAATTGCTAACACAGGAATAAATACAGATATAAGGTATTTATGTAAAAGACAGGGCTTAGAATTACACACAGCTAGCCCACATTCCCTGTACTTTGTTTTAGGGGTAACTAGCTGGAATTTGTCTTTATTGGGTCAGCCAGCTACCCCTACCATCACACTCACCCACCCCCTGCAGTATTAGGGACGCTCTCACCCACCCCCTGCAGTATTAGGGACACTCTCACCCACCCCCTGCAGTATTAGGGATGCTCTCACCCATCCCCTGCAGTGTTAGGAAAGCTCTAACCCACCCCCTGCAGTATTAGGGACGCTCTCACCCACCCCCTGCAGTATTAGGGACGCTCTTACCCACCCCCTGCAGTGTTAGGAAAGCTCTAACCCACCCCCTGCAGTATTAGGGACGCTCTCACCCACCTCCTGCAGTATTAGGGACGCTCTCACCCACCTCCTGCAGTATTAGGGACACTCTCACCCACCCCCTGCAGTATTAGGGATGCTCTCACCCATCCCCTGCAGTATTAGGAAAGCTCTAACCCATCCCCTGCAGTATTAGGGACGCTCTCACCCACCCCCTGCAGTATTAGGGACGCTCTTACCCATCCCCTGCAGTATTAGGGACGCTCTCACCCACCTCCTGCAGTATTGGGAGCGGTCTCACCCACCCCCTGCAGTATTAGGGATGCTCTCACCCACCCCCTGCAGTATTAGGGACGCTCTCACCCACCCCTGCTGTATTAGGGATGCTCTCACCCACCCTCTGTAGTATTAGGGACACACTCATCCATTCTCTGCAGTATTAGGGACACTCTCACCTATCCCCTGCAGTATTAGGGACGCTCTCACCCACCCCCTGCAGTATTAGGGAAGCTCTCACCCACCTGCTGCAGTATTAGGGATGCTCTCACCCATCCCCTGCAGTATTAGGGACGCTCTCACCCACCTCCTGCAGTATTAGGGACGCTCTCACCCACCCCCTGCAGTATTAGGGATGCTCTCACCCACCCCCTGCAGTATTAGGGAACGCTCTCACCCACCCCCTGCAGTATTAGGGATGCTCTCACCCACCCCCTGCTGTATTAGGGACGCTCTCACCCACCCCCTGCAGTATTAGGGATGCTCTCACCCACCCCCTGCAGTATTAGGGATGCTCTCACCCACCCTCTGTAGTATTAGGGACACCCTCATCCATTCTCTGCAGTATTAGGGACGCTCTCACCTATCCCCTGCAATATTAGGGATGCTCTCGCCCATCCCCTTCAGTATTAGGGACGCTCTCACCCATCCCCTGCAGTATTAGGGAAGCTCTAACTGGCCCCCTTAAGTATTAGGGACACTCACCCATGCCCTGCAGTATTAGGGACACTCGCCCATGCCTTGCAGTATTAAGGACGCTCTCACCCACCCCCTGCAGTATTAGGGACACTCACCCACCTCCTGCAGTATTAGGGATGTTCTCACCCATGCATAGTGAAGGTGAATAAAATAAACACCAAAATGATTCCTCGGGAAGCTGTTCTGTCTACACAGCGATCCAGAGAAGCGCAGAGAGAGAACTTGCAGCTGGCGGAGAATACAGAGGGAAGGAGCGCGAGTTCGCGCCAACTGGAAGTGACGCCGGATGCGGAGGAGAACGGGGGAACTCGGCGAGGGCGCTACTTACTGCGCACAATACGAACTCAATATACCTCCATATCTCTGATACATTGTTCCAGACTATGCGCATCTCTCCCTCCCGTTACCACGGCCACGCTGGCTGGGTTACTGCTTATTTCCTGTCCCATTGTGATGGGGAAATGTATAGCCCTTACCACACTTTGTATATATTTGTTAGCAATATTGCACAATGTTATTTTCTTTATTTCATGGCACCTTTTCATCGCTCCCCTGATGTTTAGAGGTTATTGGCCCCCGCAGCTGCAGTTAGAGAGAAGAAGAGAGCCTGAAGCCCGTGCTAGTTGCCTGTGAACACGGAGAATAAGGATGGTTTGCTTTACCCTGATATACTTATCTTTACGGCGGGTAGCTGCTCACGGCAGAGCTAGGTGATTGCATTACTCTGTGACTTTTGCTTAAGCTTTCATTCTTGTGTCCTAGAGGGGGGATAAGGGTCAGGGGAAGTACCTTGAGGTTCCTGTGGACCCAAGGGAAAGGGCCAGAAGAAAGGGTTCCTACCCTGAAACGTTGCCCCTCTTACCCTACCCCAGTGTCTTTATATGTTTTTCTGTTCCCCAGACCCTCATTTTTACCCCCACACGTCCCTTTCCTTTGTATCTCTTCCCCCCCCCCCCACCCTAGTGGGATAATTATAGCTGTATACTTTGCTAAATGAGTCAGTGAGCAGTTCCAATTTTGTATATTTATATTTTTCACACTATTAAATTTGTGACTTATTCTGAAACTATCTACGTGTTTCCATCTCTGATACATTGTTCCAGACTATGCGCATCTCTACCTCCAGTTACCACGGCCACGCTGGCTGGGTTACTGCTTATTTCCTGTCCCATTGTGAGGAGGAAATGTATAGCCCTTACCACACTTTGTATATATTTGTTAGCAATATTGCACCATGTTATTTTCTTTATTTCATGGCACATTTTCATCGCTCCCCTGATGTTTAGAGGTTATTGGAGAAGCTCTCACCCTTTCCCTTGAATTATTAGGGACGCTCTCACCTGTGTACTGTGTGTGTGTAATTAACAAGCAGTGGTACTGTGTGTGCGTGTAAATAACAAGCAGTGGTACTGTGGGTGTGTAAATAACAAGCAGCGGTACTGTGGGTATGTAAATAACTAGCAGCGAGACTGTGTGTGTGTAAATAACAAGCAGCGGTACTGTGTGTGTTTAAATAACAAGCAGCGGTACTGTGTGTGTAAATAACAAGCGGCGGTACTGTGGGTATGTAAATAACAAGAAGCGGTACTGAGTGTGTGAATAACAAGCAGCGGTACTGTGGGTGTGTAAATAACAAGCAGGGGTAATGTGGGTGTGTAAATAACAAGCAGCTTTACTGTGGGTGTGTAAATAACAAGCAGCTGTACTGTGTGTGTGTAAATAACAAGCAGTGGTCAAGTGTGTGTGTAAATAACAAGCAGCGGTCCTGTGGGTGTGTAAATAACAAGCAGTGGTACTGTGGGTGTGTAAATAACAAGTAAACGGGATGAAGGGGAATGTTACAGGGCAGTAGAGGCTTTCCCCCTGATATCTCAGGAGATAATATACACATTAAATCATGGGACAGTAACCCCATTATTTCCTATGAACAGGACAGGTTTTATCCCTAAGAAACGTAAATGTTTGGCAGATATCCCCACTACATATTATATGCTGCAGCATAACAAGAAAGGCAGGAATCACTGCACACAGCAGAATAACAGGAATAGAATAAACGCTCATTGGGAGGTGACAAGATTAATAAGACTATCAGAGATTATATTATTATCCCACGTGCCTTTAAAGATGCTGTCCCACTTAGGGCCAAAATAAATCAGCGGCAGAGTTATATCCGGGGAACTGACACATCTCTTTACAGTATCACACACCGAAAAATATTGTGATAACATTTATTAAATGAGATGAGAGACGCGGTGAGATAAACACTTGTCTGACAAACATTCTCAGGGAGAAGCAGGAATATGTTATTCTGCATAATACAATTCTTATATTATAAAGTATTTCCATTTACTGACACAGCACAAACATATATGTAATGGGTATAAGCTCCTATATTACTTCTATATGCTCGCTCCCAGAACAGGAACGAAACAAGATTAAAGCAATCAGATATCCTCAGGACAGGTATGTGAGATATATATATATGTAGCGGTCATGTAAAATGCCTACAGTCATCTCTCCTGCTGGCAGCAAGGCCTGGTAAGTGTGGGCATGCCAGCAGTAATCATGGAGGTTTTCCCTCACACCCTGGTGAGGTGTCCTGTGTAGCTATGGGAGTGGTCACAGACTCTGACTCCCTGGTTGGTGATGTCAGAGTTGTGTCAGCCCCCAGAGTACATAAGACACAGCACGGTGACTAACAGTTAGTTCTTGCAAGGTTTTTGCAGCGTTCCCGTTCTATCAGGAGTAGAGATATTGCAGAGTTCAGAGAATAGTTAACAGTTATGTTAGAGTAGCTGATTTAGGAGTCTGTGTCCAGGGACCGGGCACAGAGCAGTGAATCCCTAATCTAGGAGACATACCTACCAAAGTGAAGCGGCTGGAAAATGATTGGCTAAGTACACCCCATTGTGAAGGGCAGCTATGCCCACCAGTACAATAAAGATGGAGCTGATCAGAAAGACCCCTGTGTGTGAGAGTATGATTACACAGGAGGTTGCACCACCGAGGAGTTCCTCACCAGGACCATCCCCAAGTGACCGAAGGGACCCTGATGAGGTGGAGGCGCTGCACTGGAACTAGGTAGGACTCAGCACACTACCTCAGCTGCCTGTCTGGACGGGTCCTCCCCACACACCATCATGCGGGAGACTCAGGAGTCCTGTTGCCAACAGGTGCACCACCAGACACTACCACACTGTAATGGGGACTGGTTAGACCACAGGGGCCAATGTGAGATTGGGTGGGTCAGGCCGGGCCACAAAAACCGTTACATTTGGAGGCGAGCTGCTGAGATCAGATCTGTCATCAGGACAGGCTCTAGCTAGGCACTGGGAAACAGGGATAGAGTCTGCTGCCACTCTGTGCTGCGTAGGGACGGACCTAGGGGTGGTCAGGGGCTGACGGGATATTGTCAGTTCGCAGGGACAACCTAGGGGCCTGAAAGGAGTGAGGGGTCTGGAGCCGGGCTATAGCTGACCGAGTCACCTTGAGGCAGTGCTAGTTGGTAGGACGCCAGAAGGGATAGCCTGTAACTTGGTCAGGAATCCTGGAGAGGGTCTGCGCTAGGCTGACCAAGAGAGGTAGACGCCCCAAGTACTGCATGGCAGAGCCAGAGTACCTAGCCCATTCCAGACACTTACCATAGGGAGCACAGACTGGGAGGAAGGAGCCACAGCAGACACTGAGAGAGTGAGCCTAGCCTGAGGTAGTGCAACATGAGTCCAGCTTAGTTCAGGTACACATGTGGTGGTGCATCTGAAGCTAATCTTTATTGTGCCGGTGTGGTGGCTGCCCCGCAGAGCGGAGCCCCATGTACGATAATTGGTACGAGAGTGAGACAACCCAAAGCATGGAGGATCTGCGTGGTGCGGAGAACCCAAAATGGCGACCAGAGGCTGATGGGGAGGGCACCCGTGGCGTGCACCCCACTGAAGAGCAAACAGTCGCCGAGTTATCGTTAACCAGTCTGCTCTGGAGCGGAGCGAAGGCCGTGGCTGCCCCGTTTTTATCCTGTCTGGGACACCGAGAGGCCACCCTTGACGAGTGTGAGGAAATTGTAATAATTGGGGGAGAACCCCGCGAGGAGAGCAAACAAAATGACTTTTTGGGCTTAAAAGCCAACCAAAATGGCGGTTCCCGCTTGCTAGGGAAACCGCATGGGCCAGTCACAGAAAATGTGGCTGATACAGGACTTGCAAAGAGCTGGCCGGGAATGGCGCGAACAGCAGAGCCCCGCCCTGATGGGGGGCATGGCGCGAAAGCTATGGCTGCGCCTGCATGGACAGTGACTCACTCAGCCCCCGTGCTGAGTCAACCGCTTAGTCTATGGGACCCTCCCCTGATTTATACCAGGGGGAGTGAATTTCAACTATGGCCTGTGGGAATGCACCCACTGGGCCCAGGGACTGATATCCAGACGGCGCCACTACAAAAGGTAGTTCCGGCCGTGGAAGAGCCGTGCAAAAAGGAGGGTTATATTGCACAAAGGGCGGCTGCAAGGAAAAGGCGGGAACTGGCCGCGGGAAAAGACCCCCACCCTTGTGGGGAAATTGGCGCGAAAACGCTAACCGCGCCCACCAGGACTGAGAAGGGTGTGGCCTTAATTAAGGGGCATGATATTCCCCTGTGGGACCCCCCCATAATTGCAACCCCTGGGGGCGGGTTCCAGCTCTGTCAGAAAAGGGAGGAGCCGAAGCAGGGAGTGGCGGATCCAGCAACTTCCACCAGTCAGTTGCGAGGAACCACTGAGAAGAAGAGACCTGTACAGGAAGTGGCTCCTGTGCAAAGAATGGCCTGCTCCTCCACTGTGGGCACGATGGTCTCCACCCAGCCCTACTCAGTACCCGGCGGGTTGCTAGTAGTAAGGGTGGCCAACACCGAGACGGTGGTCGGGCTCTGCCTACAATGTCGGCTGCCCGGAGGCACGGTCAACACGGCGGCACGTTGCCCTCATTGCGGGACTTTATACCTGTGGCCTATGCCCACATTTATTCCAATCCAGCCTGCTGACCCCCCGGTGGACATGGCAAGGCGCTCCGCCGAGTCCCCGGGTGCGCTATGGATCAACCGCGCGAGTCCCGGAGACAAGGGACTGGAGCCGGTCAAGTCGGCTGGGTCAGTGGCGATCGAGGCGGTTGAATCACCCCCCGCATTCGGGGAAAAGAGACTTTCACTCTGCTCGGAGACCCCTAAGTCAGGGAAAGGGGATTACTCGGACCGGAAGGACGACACCCCGTGGGGTGAGTGGTGGCCTTGAGAACAGGGCGTCCCCCGCAGATCGGCGAGCCGACAGACGGAGTCCCGCCATCCCAGGACCTGATCTAGGAGACGGGAGAGAGACGCCTACACCCCTGCGGATGGGTAAGCCAAGCAGCCCTATCACTTACTTGGTTGCAGCAGGCGGCGAAGCGCTGGAAGGGCCGCGCTAGGCCCCGAGCGCACGTGGAGTGACGGCATCACTTCCGGTGGCGACGGCGGAGCAACCGGATGTCGTCGTAGAAGAAGAGATCCCGCATGGGGGTCCCACGCAAGATGGCGACGCTTCCGGTTCCGGGAAAGACATCACTTCCGGTGGTGACGGCGGAACCCATGGGGAAGACGCAGCGACGCTTCGGCGATTGGGGGAAAGTCCCCAATCACCTCAACGGCTCAGAAGCTGGACGGGCGATCTGAGGACTGAGGAGGGTGAAGTATCATCCTTTGAAATATCTACGGACAGCCGGGAACGGGTCGCAGCCCCATGGCAATCGCTACCCCGTCCGTATGCCCAACCCCATGCCCTAGCTAAAACCCCTACCCCTATCACACGGTCCCCGGGTTCCCCGCCTAGCCTGGAATCAGTGGACATTTCCTCAGAAGAGGAGGGGAGACGGACTGGGGAAAGACAGCGCAGTTGCGCTACGGAAGGTATCTCCAGGGGAGGGGGAGAGTTGGGCAAGGCTGCGGTAGGCCGGTGGTTGCCTCCGGCGGCCCCTATGCCTATGCAAAAGACCTCTAGGTGGTCAGTACCGCGATCAGCGCGGACCTCGGGAGTATTTTCTCAGGGGGATGAGAGTGATTCGGGGGAGTCGCACAAGTTTAGAGAATGCCGTTGGTGGGCCCCACTATTTGAAGGGTACTCGGCCTGGATGGACCGTACTCGGTTCCTCATCCGGCGAGAGGATGTAGTGGTCTACTGGTGGGCGGTGGGAGAGTTCACCCCAGAACAGAGGGACAGGGAACTGCAGGAGCGCTGGCTTCAAATAGAGCATAGGGAGATAGAACCTATGGGTCCCAGCATCTTGTCAGACCCCGTGGACCCTGACGAACCCCTATCATGGGTGCTACCAGGGAGGGCAGGTAGGGCTGACCTGACTAGGATCAGTAGGGCCGAACGGGCCATAATGGCTCGTTACAAGTCATCCCACGGGTTGGAGTACCCGTATGTCCCTGAGCCACTAATGGACGAAATAGAGGAGAACAGGGATAGGTGGCTCAGGGAAAATATTGAAATGCACTTAGTCAGTAAGGGGAATGCTGTGGTGGGGAAGAAGGCCGAGGAACGGATAGAGCACTTAATCCGCATATGGGCCATTGGAAGAAATATCCACAAACACACGGTAACATATAGGCCCGAGAGGGGATTACCACGGCATTACTCAGTTACAGTTCTAGATATGGGGGGTAGGGAAGTAAGGAAGCCGGACCCCTGTCACTATTTTTAGGTGGTACTGCGCATTACGCGGGTCCGTGGCTGCTGGTCGGGGCGGGCTTGGCGGATGACTGTATTCATGTATACTGTATTTGAATCGTGTGATGTTGATTATGTTTTCTGTTACAGTGCTTCCTGGAAAGAGGTATACAAATTTAGGTCCCAGCGAGGACGATGGGATTCACCAGGGGGAGAATGTAGCGGTCATGTAAAATGCCTACAGTCATCTCTCCTGCTGGCAGCAAGGCCTGGTAAGTGTGGGCATGCCAGCAGTAATCATGGAGGTTTTCCCTCACACCCTGGTGAGGTGTCCTGTGTAGCTATGGGTGTGGTCACAGACTCTGACTCCCTGGTTGGTGATGTCAGAGTTGTGTCAGCCCCCAGAGTACATAAGACACAGCACGGTGACTAACAGTTAGTTCTTGCAAGGTTTTTGCAGCGTTCCCGTTCTATCAGGAGTAGAGATATTGCAGAGTTCAGAGAATAGTTAACAGTTATGCTAGAGTAGCTGATTTAGGAGTCTGTGTCCAGGGACCGGGCACAGAGCAGTGAATCCCTAATCTAGGAGACATACCTACCAAAGGGAAGCGGCTGGAAAATGATTGGCTAAGTACACCCCATTGTGAAGGGCAGCTATGCCCACCAGTACAATAAAGATGGAGCTGATCAGAAAGACCCCTGTGTGTGAGAGTATGATTACACAGGAGGTTGCACCACCGAGGAGTTCCTCACCAGGACCATCCCCAAGTGACCGAAGGGACCCTGATGAGGTGGAGGCGCTGCACTGGAACTAGGTAGGACTCAGCACACTACCTCAGCTGCCTGTCTGGACGGGTCCTCCCCACACACCATCATGCGGGAGACTCAGGAGTCCTGTTGCCAACAGGTGCACCACCAGACACTACCACACTGTAATGGGGACCGGTTAGACCACAGGGGCCAATGTGAGATTGGGTGGGTCAGGCCGGGCCACAAAAACCGTTACATATATATATATATATATATATATATATATATATATATATATATATACAGTGTTCGACAATCCTATACATTTACTCGCCCGGGGCGGGTGGATTTAACCCCCAGGCGAGTAACTATTGGCCCAAGCAGCACACGTGTTTTGTTTTTTAAATTTTCCCTGCTCGCGCTGAAATTTCCCTGCTCGCGCTGGCTGAAAAAAAAAAAAAACTCCCCCTACCTGACAGATGATTGGCGCGCGCTCCCAGGCTTTGTGGGCGCGCGGCCAGGCTCTATATGAGCCAGCCCCCAACGAGCGGCCATTTTTTTCCCATGGAGGATGGAGGACACAGTAAGTATTATCTGTGCCTTTCTCCACCTCCCTCCCCTCCCCGGTGCTCCTGCTGCCCACAGTTATGGTGATGGAAGCGGGGGATGCCCCCTCATGTCCCCGTTCCCCCCCCCCGCTTGCCCCCCGGTCCCGTGTCAGAGAGCGCGGCGGGTGATGGGAGCGGGGGATGCCCCCTCATGTCCCCGCTTCTCCCCCGCTTCCCCCCGGTCCCGCGTCAGAGAGCGCGCCGGGTGATGGGAGCGGGGGATGCCCCCTCATGTCCCCGCTTCCCCCCCGCTTCCCCCCCCGCTTCCCCCCGGTCCCGCGTCAGAGAGCGCGTCGGGTGATGGGAGCGGGGGATGCCCCCTCATGTCCCCGCTTCCCCCCCCGCTTCCCCCCGGTCCCGCGTCAGAGAGCGCGTCGGGTGATGGGAGCGGGGGATGACCCCTCATGTCCCCGCTTCCCCCCCCGCGTCCCCCCCCGCTTCCCCCGGTCCCGCGTCAGAGAGCGCGTCGGGTGATGGGAGCGGGGGATGCCCCCTCATGTCCCCGCTTCCCCCCGGTCCCGCGTCAGAGAGCGCGTCGGGTGATGGGAGCGGGGGATGCCCCCTCATGTCCCCGCTTCCCCCCGGTCCCGCGTCAGAGAGCGCGCCGGGTGATGGGAGCAGGGGATGCCCCCTCATGTCCCCGCTTCCCCCGGTCCCGCGTCAGAGAGCGCGCCGGGTGATGGGAGCGGGGGATGCCCCCTCATCCCCCCGGTTCCGCGTCAGAGAGCGCGCCGGGTGATGGGAGCGGGGGAAGCCCCCTCATGTGGGAGCGGAGCAGGAGATGGGCAGGGGAGCGTGGTGGTGCTGGTCATGGCCTGTGTGTGTGTATATAGGTGTGTGTGTATGTGTGTGGGAGTGTGTGTATGTATGTGGGAGTGTGTATTTATGTGGGAGTGTGTGTATGTATGTGGGAGTGTGTGTATGTATGTATGTGTGTGTGTGTGTATGTATATATATAGGAGAATGTGTATGTGTGTATGGGAGTATGTGTGACACCAGAGGTACCTCCCCCCCCCTAATCAGTCAGTCACCCCTGCCCCGGTCAGTCAGTCACCCCTGCCCCGGTCAGTCAGTCACCCCTGCCCCGGTCAGTCACCCCTGCCCCCCTCTCTCTGGTCTCCCCTCTCTCTGGTCTCCCCCCGTCTCCCCTCTCTCTGGTCTCCCCCGTCTCCCCTCTCTCTGGTCTCCCCTCTCTCTGGTCTCCCCTCTCTCTGGTCTCCCCTCTCTCTGGTCTCCCCTCTCTCTGGTCTCCCCTCTCTCTGGTCTCCCCTCTCTCTAGTCTCCCCCGTCTCCCCCCTCTCTCTGGTCTCCCCCCTCTCTCTGGTCTCCCCCCTCTCTCTGGTCTCCCCCGTCTCCCCTCTCTCTGGTCTCCCCCGTCTCCCCTCTCTCCCCTCTCTCTGGTCTCCCCCGTCTCCCCTCTCTCTGGTCTCCCCCGTCTCTGGTCTCCCCTCTCTCTGGTCTCCCCCCTCTCTGGTCTCCCCCCTCTCTGGTCTCCCCCCTCTCTGGTCTCCCCTCTCTCTGGTCTCCCCCGTCTCCCCTCTCTCTGGTCTCTTTCTCTCCCCCCTCTGTCTCCTTCTCTCTCCTTTCTCTTTTTCTCTCTCCCTCTCTCTTTTTCTCTCTCCCTCCTCTGTCTCTTTTTCTCTCTCCCTCCTCTGTCTCTTTTTCTCTCTCCCTCCTCTGTCTCTTTTTCTCTCTCCCTCCTCTGTCTCTTTTTCTCTCTCCCTCCTCTGTCTCTTTTTCTCTCTCCCTCCTCTGTCTCTTTTTCTCTCTCCCTCCTCTGTCTCTTTTTCTCTCTCCCTCCTCTGTCTCTTTTTCTCTCTCCCTCCTCTGTCTCTTTTTCTCTCTCCCTCCTCTCTCTTTTTTCTCTTTCTCTCTCTCCTCTCTCTCTTTCTCTCTCTTCCTCTCTCTCCCTCTCTCTTCCTCTCTCTCCCTCTCTCTTCCTCTCTCTCCCTCTCTTCCTCTCTCTCCCTCTCTTCCTCTCTCTCTCTCCCCCTCTCTTCCTCCCTCTCTCTTCCTCTCCCTCTCCCTCTCTCTTCCTCTCTCTCTCTCTTCCCGCCTCTCTCTCTCTCTCTTTCCCTCTCTCTCCCCCTCTCTCTCTTCCTCTCTCTCTTCCTCTCTCTCTTCCTCTCTCTCTTCCTCTCTCTCTTCCTCTCTCTCTTCCTCTCTCTCTTCCTCTCTCTCTTCCTCTCTCTCTTCCTCTCTCTCTTCCTCTCTCTCTTCCTCTCTCTCCCCCTCTCTCTCCCCCTCTCTGTATCTGGATATCTTATTTACCCTATATATCTTAACTGTCCTATACTACACCAAAATAACCTATACTGCTTTCTTCCAGATCTGACTCAAGCTTCACACGGGAGACATCGGAACTCCCCCCCCCCCCTAACCCAGGAGACAGGTAGGGAACACATCCCCTCCAATGTATAACATTGCGGGAATGAGGGTACCTGGACATTGAGGGACTGCGGATCAGGTAAGATCCCAGGCGGGATTGCTGCTTTAGATATTGTGAAGCGGGGACGTCCAGACACTGGTTAAGGGGTTCAGGAAACTAGTCATCCACACCTGGCTTTTATTTCTAGATCGACACTTACACACACACAACTAAATACATTTGTCAAAAACGAATGTTGTTCTGACTAGGAATTTATTAAATGTATTTTAATTTTAATTATATATTTTATTTTAAAGCGGGGTTGGGGGCGGGGTTGGGGGCGGGACTAGGGGCGGGGTTGGGGGCGGGACTAGGTGGCGAGTAGATTTTTTGGTTGGGCGAGTAGATTTTTGGGTGATTTGTCGAACACTGTATATATATATATATATCAATCAATCTCAAATGGAAATATAACTGTATGCTCATTTGCATGTCTTAGGCAGGTCTGCAACCCCGCCTTTCACCATTATCACCCAGCACACAGCACTTACACTGCAGTAAGGGATTCTGGGAAATGACATGCAAATGAGCACACAGTGCCACGTTTTGCTCTAAAACCATTTTAAACATGGTTCCCTATAGGCTTAAGCTTGCTGCATGGTAACAGCTTTAAGCACAGCCAGGGTTAAGATGCATAGCCAGTAAACCCACCCACAGACAACCGTTTCGACCTTAATGGGTCTCATCAGTGTGGGGTTGGCTACTGGCTATGCATCTTAACCCTGGCTGTGTGTCTCACGCGGGGTTAATAAGTATTGATGCCTATGTGTGTTTGGGCAAACCAGGACCGCCAACAGAAATTATGGGGCCCAGGACAAATGAAAGGAGCAGGACACCCCCCCCCCCCAACCCATAGCGCACCTACCACAAAATATTTTTTAGCGCGCAACTTTTACTTTTCTGTTTTTCTTATTCAAACAATGGATGAATCAGACTGCGCTGCTCAGTGATTACGCGCTGTGTAAATTAGATGCGCTGGTGCAAAAGGGGTGAATATTATAGTACCCAGAAGCCAAAGAAGGGCCCACAGAACCCCACTGATCGCACTCATTGCTATATTCACAGAACTATTGTCTGATAAACACCTTCTAGGTTTGCACCCTTGTCTGTGTTAGGTATGTACAGATATACTGTTACACGCATGTAACCACACCATGGTAACATAAGGAACCTCTTGCTGTACTGCGTATCCACTGCAAACCCAGCTCATCCACGGAGGGTAATTAGACTGTAGAGATTATGCATTAACATTGCAGCAGTATATCTGTATATACCTAACACAGACAAGGTTGCAAACCTAGAAGGTGTTTTTGGATGCATGGTAACCTTATATTGTAGTGCAAAGGGTTAATAATTCCTACATAGGTTGCATTGTGGTTCCAGATATATGATATAGGTGTCACAGTGTAGCTGCTCCCTGTGGATCAGCAATAGGCACACACACAGCACGCTGCTCCTCGCTTTACCAATTATGGCTACACAAGGATAACAATATATCTATTTATATAATCCCAACATCGTCTGTGTTACACCCTGACAGCACAGGTACTGTGTCTATGAGGCTCTAATATCATTACTGACGATTTAGTCTGTCTATGTGCACAATATATCTAGAGCCAATACTAGGCTAACACCAGCCATAATAATACAAGTATCTGCACTGGGAGCACAATAGTACCTCACTGTATCACTGGGGGGGCACTATATGACCTAAGGATCGCAGGAGGAAGGGAGTATTTGGCCATCAGCTCTATTATACTGTAGGTATCCAGAGGCCACTTACCCCTTCACTCCCTACCTCCTCCATGTGGATCATTTTAATATTTTAACCTATTAGTATGTGTATTTGATAAAATAAAACCTTTATGTTTTGGTTAAGTTTTAGACCCTAAATTGTTCTGGTGGTTGGACCATAGGAGGTTCTCAGACAATAGTTCTGTGAATATAGCAATGAGAGCGATCAGTGGGGTTCTTTGGGTTATCTGTGTACTGTTTTCTTATTGTAATACGGAAAAAACATTACAATGCAATCTGTTTATTTTTATATTTTCAACAAAAGACAGGTGACTGCCTGGGTGGGTGACTGCCTGGGTGGGTGACTGACTGCCTAGCTGGGTGGGTGACTGCCTGGGTGGGTGACTGCCTGCCTGAGTGGGTGACTGCCTGGGTGGTTGACTGCCTGGGTGGTTGGCTGCCTGGGTGGGTGGGTGACTGCCTGGGTGGGTGACTGCCTGGGTGGGTGGGGTGACTGCTGCCTGGGTGACTGCCTGCCTGGATGAGTGGGTGACTGACTGCCTTGATGAGTGGGTGACTGCCTAGGTGGGTGGGTGACTGCCTGGGTGGGTGGGTGACTGCCTGGGTGGGTGACTGCCTGCCTGGGTGGGTGACTGCCTGCCTGGGTGGGTGACTGCCTGGGTGGTTGGCTACCTGGGTGGGTGGGTGACTGCCTGGATGGGTGGGTGACTGCCTGGGTGGGTGACTGCCTGCCTGGGTGATTGCCTGCCTGGATGAGTGGGTGACTGACTGCCTGGATGAGTGGGTGACTGCCTGGGTCAGTGGGTGGGTGACTGACTGCCTGGGTGACTGCCTGGGTGGGTGACTGCCTTGGTGGCTGGGTGACTAACTGCCTGTGTTGACTGACCTGCCTGGGTGGGTGACTGCCTGGATGGGTGGGTGACTGACTGCCTGGGTGGATGACTGCCTTGAGTTACTGCCTTGGTGGGTGGATGACTAACTGCCTTGGTGGGTGAGTGACTGCCTGGGTGGGTGACTGGGTGGGGGACTTAGTGACACTTGACTGAGTGGGTGGGTGACTCAGTGACTGGGTGGGTGAGGGACTGAGTGACACCTGACTGAGTGGGCAGGTGACTCAGTGACTGGGTGGGTGGGTTACTGAGTGACTGGGTGAGGGACTGAGTGACACTTGACTGAGTGGATGGATTACTCAGTGACTGGGTGGGTGACTCAGTGACTGGGTGGGTGACTCAGTGACTGGGTGGGTGAGGGACTGAGTGACACTTGACTGACTGGGTTGTTGATTGAATGGGTGGGTGACTCAGTGAGTGGGTGACTCAGTGACTGGGTGGGTGACTGAGTGGGTGGGTGACTCAGTGACTGGGTGGGTGAGGGGACTGAGTGACACCTGACTGAGTGGGCAGGTGACTCAGTGACTGGGTGGGTGGGTTACTGAGTGACTGGGTGAGGGACTGAGTGACACTTGACTGAGTGGATGGATTACTCAGTGACTGGGTGGGTGACTCAGTGACTGGGTGGGTGACTCAGTGACTGGGTGGGTGAGGGACTGAGTGACACTTGACTGACTGGGTTGTTGATTGAATGGGTGGGTGACTCAGTGAGTGGGTGACTCAGTGACTGGGTGGGTGACTGAGTGGGTGGGTGACTCAGTGAGTGGGTGACTCAGTGACTGGGTGGGTGGATGACTCAGTAACTTGGTGGGTGGGTGACTCAGTGACTAGGTGGGTGACTGAGTGGGTGACTCAGTGACTAGGTGGTGACCGAGTGGGTGACTAATGAATGGGTGGGTGAGTGGGTGACTCAGTGACTGGGTGGGTGACTGGGTGGGTGAGTGGGTGACACAGCAGGAGTAAATGATGGGGCAAGCCTGGGGAGATGAGATCATGATGATGGTGGGGTGTGGGGGTATTTTTTTAATATTTATTCGGGGGATGTGGGGGTATTTTTTATATTTATTCGAGGGATGTGAGGGTATTTTTTAAAATATTTATTCGGGGGGTGTGGAGGTATTTTTTTTATATGTATTCCGGGGGTGTAGGGGTATTTTTTATATGTATTGGTGAGGTGGGGGTATATTTATATTATATGTATTGGGGGGGTGGGGGTATTTTTTATATGTATTGGGGAGGTGGGGGTATATTTTATATGTATTGGGGAGGTGGGGGTATATTTTATATATATTGGGGAGGTGGGGGTATATTTTATATGTATTGGGGAGGTGGGGGTATATTTTATATGTATTGGGGAGGTGGGGGTATATTTATATGTATTGGTGAGGTGGGGGTATATTTTATATGTATTGGGGAGGTGGGGGTGTATTTTATATGTATTGGGGAGGTGGGGGTATATTTTATATGTATTGGGGAGGTGGGGGTGTATTTTATATGTATTGGGGAGGTGGGGGGGTATATTTATGTGTATTGGGGAGGTGGGGGTATATGTATATGTATTGGGGAGGTGGGGGTATATTTTTATGTATTGGGGAGGTGGGGGTATATTTTATATGTATTGGGGAGGTGGGGGTATATTTTATATGTATTGGGGAGGTGGGGGTATTTTTGATATGTATTGGGAGGTGGGGGTATATTTATATTATATGTATTGGGGAGGTGGGGGTATTTTTATGTGTATTCGGGGGGGGGGGGTGGTGGCATTGTTTTTAATATTTATTCGGGGGGTGTGGGGTATTTTTTAATATTCGGGGGGTGTGGAGGTATTTTTTAATATTTATTCGGGGGGGGGTGTGCGGGTAATTTTTAAAATTCGGGGTGTGGGGGTATTTTTTAATATTTATTCGGGGGGTGTGGGGGTATTTTTGAATATTCGGGGGTGTGGGGGTATTTTTTAATATTTATTCGGAGGGTGTGGGGGTATTTTTTAATATTTATTCGGGGGGTGTGGGGGTATTTTTTAATATTCGTTGGGTGTGGGGGTATTTTTTAAATATTTATTCGGGGGTGTGGGGGTATTTTTTAAAATTCGGGGGTGTGTGGGTATTTTTTTATATTTATTCGGGGGGGTGTGGGGATATTTTTTAAATATTTATTCGGGGTGGTGTGGGGGTATTTTTTTAAATATTTATTCGGGGGGTATTTTTTAATATTCGGGGGGTTTGGGGGTATTGTCAGTCATGCTAAACCTGCTTGCGCTGTCATTATAAAGCCAGCACCCCCCCCCCCCGCACTCACCAACCTCCGAAGGCCCTGAGCTTTGCAAACCGCCGGCGCTGACCCAAATGGACCCGCCCTCCGAGGCCTCATTATGGGTCAGCCGCAGATCCATATCCTTATAATCTCACCCGATCTTCTTGTTTACTGATGCGTGTTACCGAAAAGCCTCACCGTAACGCACCCACAATCCCTACCCACAAATCTGGTGAGCCCCCGAATGGGGCCCATATAGCGAATTAGTGATGGGCACTTCCGTGGCTCTTTCTCCACGATTATCGTGGCCAAAATGGCACACGCCTTTAGCCAATTCCAGAATGTTTTTGGGATAGTGTCCCTGTCCACGTCCTTCTCTTTGTCCTGTGACCTATCCGACCTCCCCTAATCGTGCTTTTAACCTGGCAACAGCGAGAATATTTCTACATAACTGTCATGGGAGACCAGGTTATTTACACCTTTTTACCGGGATCATTCATTGAGCAAAACAAGGAAGAGAAATAAATTGTAATTTAAATCGGCATAAATTTGCTTATACACAATGATGCACAAAATACAGACACAAAGACACACTTACTTTGGGGCTGGGGTTGAAAACTAGACTCTCCTAGGTGCAGGGATCTCTATGGGAGAGTTTTACCCTGACCGGAATCTCCTGGAACCCAAATTGGCATAAAATCCCACACGCCACCGCTACGTTCTCTCCTGAGCAAGCTGCATGTGAAAAGGCAACATTATCGTTACATGTTGTTTACACAGCCTTAATCAGTGGATTGCTATTGCAACCTCTGAGATTCTTCTCAGAATGGGCTGACAGTTTGTCCCATCTCACTTCTAGTGTGACCCTTGCTCCTCACTTCCTTTTCCACCCAGGACACAGTGAGTACAGCACCCCTCTCTGTTACACTCCTTCCGGCAAGGCGTTATAATTTTCACCTGCCCTTTACTACAAGGCATCCACAGAGAAGCACTCTCACAACACCATTACATCCACAAGTACCTGTATATACGGCTCCTTTCCTAATAAAGTGAAGAAAATATTACAGGACTTGGTGTGCTTTGGAAAGGGGGCTGAGTTAAAGCTATCTAGGTTCATTCATAACCTAGACATGACCTTGGGTTCAGAATAGTGAAAAGGAAGACCGTGTGCTTTGGGGAAACACACAGGAGCTGCTACTCACAGCCTTTATGCTAAAAAAACAAGCAAGCAGCTTACACAGCAAATAAACTGAAGTCTCTCACCACCTCAGTACAAGCATACTGCTCCACATTGCTACACAGAGCCATCAGCCTCTATACAGCAAACAGCTACAGCCTTATGCAAAGACAAGCAAGTAGCTTTACATTGCTAATAAAGAGCACAGACTTTCTACAGCAAAAGCCTTACAAACAAGCAAGCAGATTTACACTGCACACAGAGCCTGTAGCTTTATACAAGGCATCAGCACAGCAGTCAGACAAGTTCATTATTCACAGAACTTTGATTGCCCTTTCTGTTTTTTGAGTCCACCCTCTGCACAGCCTGACAGTGAGGAGCCACCATCTCACCTAACCCTGTGCACGGTCCACGGCTTGCGCCACCAAGGGCCACGCCACCGGACCCCGCCAGGACATGGGTCAGTGCCACCGGACACCTGTAAGTACAGCTATCCCTATGCCTACTGCTGCAGGACACCCACCGGCACTGTCTGAGACAGTCATCCATCGCTGACGCAGGTAACAGACCACACACACTGGCTAAAGGCCTACTGTACATACACCTACAGCATGGCAGAACTCAGATCCTCACCAGACACCACGCAGGAGAGTGACCACTCAGACACAGAGACCGCCGCACAACTGCCACAGGTGCAGGAAGGCGCAAGACCTAAATGGATAGTCACACTGACACAAAAGGCCCGCGAAAAATATGAAGCTGACATTGAAGCGCACCGCGAAAATTTAGATAATGCCTGGGAGGACACTGGTCGTGAAATATGTAACATTGCAAGTACTAGCGATCAGGAGAAACAGATTAGGCAAGCTATTAGGCAAACATATCTCGCCTACCTAAAAAGAATCAACATGGAGGAAAGCCTCAGCGAACGTGACCAGCAGGAGGCAACTGACCTGGAGCGCGACGGCTTCATGCAGACCACTATCACTGAGGCCGAAGACCAGAGAAAAGACCTTTTGCTGGAAACTGCATCACAGCGCTCCAGCACATCTAGGCATTCATCAAGGGCAGCAAGATCAGCACAATCTAACGCGTCCAGCGCAAGTGCTACCAAGGCGCGAGCCACCGCAGAGGACGCACGTGCCAGGGCCGAATATAGTCGGAAAGAGGCAGCCGTGAGGGCAGAGAGAGCGCGCATAGAAGAGGAGCAGATCGCCGCAGCCACTGCCACCGTCAATGCCACCATGGCCGCTGCAGCCACCGCCGCTGCACGAAGGAAAGCCGAATTTGATGCGGAACTAGAGGCCCTAAATCAAGAGAGGGAAGCCGCCGCCATAGCCCAAGCTGAAGTCCTAGAAGCAGCCGCGCAATAGGATGGCGGGGAGCAACCGTACAGACAGATAGCCTCAGAGGATCCAGCCCAACACACTGAAGACTACGTAAGGAGCCTCTTCAGCGTAAACACCAGTGCACCATCTCAACACGAGGGGAGTGACTCCACAGACACCGAAGACTTGCTAGGTCCACGAGTAGAAGACGCTGTTCCTTTAAGGGTACACGCTACCTGGGATAACCACAGCCGCTACAGTGATCCACACGCCAGCGCGCACACGGATGTACTACAACAGGCTCGCAATCCAGGTACACCCACACGGGAAAACACAGCCCCTCACATTGACCAGCACTCATCACGCATCCACGCCAAGGAAAAGGCGATCGCAAGGACCCTCACAGCAACTACCTCAGAACGCAACCAACACGCCGATGCCTCAGGCCTGACAGACATGGGCAAGTACATGATCCGGCGTGACATGGTGCAAACAGGACTTACCAACTTTGATGACCGTCCTGAGAACTACTGAATGTGGAAGTTCACATTCAAGGACGCAATCAAGAACCTGGGCTTCTCAGCAAGCGAAGAGCTCAGCCTGCTATCCAAATGGTTGGGGAAAGAATCCATGGAACACGCAAAGAGACTTGGGCGGCAAACGTGAACCACCCCCAAGTAGGTCTTGACCTAGTATGGGAAAGGCTAGAAGAGTGCTACAGTTGCCCCGAAGCAGTCGAAGATGCGCTCTTCAAGAGAGTCGACAGCTTTCCCAGGATCACAGCTAAAGACTACTCGAAGTTACGAGAGCTCGGGGACCTGCTGCAAGAGCTGGAGTTTGCAAGAAAAGACCGTTCCTTGACAGGTCTCAACGTCCTAGACTCAGCTCGCGGAGTGAGACCCATCTTGGAGAAGCTACCCTACAACCTCAAAGAAAGATGGATTTCACAAGGCTCCAAATACAAAAGGGAGAAGCAAGTCGCCTTCCCTCCCTTCTCATTCTTCTTGAGCTTCATCCGCGAAGCGGCAAGGACAAGGAACGATCCCAGTTTCATCTTGGGTGTGCAGACCACACACAGTGCAAGCAACCTGAGGAACGAGAGACCAGTGGCGAGATACGGTAAAACTCAAACACCAATCTCGGTCCACAGGACGGACATGTTTCCCACGACCCAAACTACTCCCGATCAGTCGGTCGCAGGAGACGAGAAACCAAGGGACCCAAACAGGGAATGTCCCATACACGAGAAGCCACACCCACTTAACAGATGCTTTGGGTTCAGGATGAAGTCCCTAGAGGAACGCAAGAATTTACTTGGAGAATTCGGAGTCTGCTTCAGGTGCTGCGATTCCACGACTCACATAGCCAAAGACTGTGAAGAGGCCATCAAATGTAGACAAAGGAAACCCCCAGCCAGGAGAAACAATGCTGTGCACTGCTAACGTGGATCTGCCAGAGAGTGAGCTGAAACTGCTGGGTCACTTAAAAATTACTTTATTTGATCATCCGAACATATAAAAAATAGCAAATTCCTCGTGGAGGATCACTCTGACGCGTTTCATGCTCTTCCGGCACTTTGTCAAAGAGTAATATCCTCTCCAAAGGAAATGGCATAAGTAGCTACTGAAGCTTGATACTCCCCATACGTCACTTGAAGAAAGTCTCGCGATATCAAAACGCGAGGCCCTCTCTATGCAACAACAAGATGGGTAACCAAGACTACCAGGGTGTCTACAGCAATGCCGAAACCTTATAAACACACAATATATCAACTACATATATACAAAAAAACATAGATAATCTATTTAATCAAACAAAATATATCTAATCATACAATGTCTAGACCAGACAAATATAGAAAAAAGAAAATAAAAAAAGTAAAAGGACAAACCAAAACAATAAAAAACATCAATACATCAGCACATGTAGTAAAAATCTTTAAAAACAAATTTAAGGGGAAAATGATTGTCATAAGTATTGTAACCCTTGATAGTCATATGTATATAGCATATTAACATTACCAAGGAAAAAACATTAAGTACATATTATAATAATCCTTGGTAGCTAAAACATTTAAACATATGCACAGAGGTTAAATCGTAAAGTAGTGGGTGTACACCGGATAGGACAAGGTCATATACTGTTGGAATTATATTTAGAAATGTCAAATAATGTAAAACCCACATACAGTAGTTCAAAATAGAAAAACATAAACCTGAAGATATATGTGCCTAGAGTCAGGACACCAGTATGAGGTTAACACTAGGATACACACAGTGATGTCAATTGCTGTATCAGGGAACAATCTCCTCTAGAAGGACTATAGATTAAAACAATATATTTATGACATAGGACTCCCAATCAAAGAGAGACATATACATCAGAAACTATATATGGAGAAAGTCATGGACAGAGGAAGTGTGCTTAGACACACGAAACGCGTAGGGCTATCTCTTTTTACTTTGCTGGACATTAAGGGACAAGCAGGGACAAGCAGGTCTAGTGCTGAGTATTGCGGCTTGGTGTGGAGGGCCAGAGGAGTGAATAATGCCGCTTCTTTCGGCTCCGTTGGACGGGTCTGCCAGGCCTTGACGCCACGTCCGGTGACGTCACTACCGGTCCCGGCATACATCGGAGATGTCACTTCCGGTCCTACGAACCAGGATACACGGAGGAGTACACGGCGTTCTTGGCGCTCTGAGGACTCTCTACACGAGGAGCCAATATTTCACCATCTCATGCCAGTAACCTTTTGCCGTCCTGTGAGTGTCACTCAGGTTTTACCCAACCGGATTGGCGTTCCCGTTATTGTCCAGCATTTTATTCAATCTAGGATAGAAAACACAAAAAAATAAAACAAACAATGAACAAAAACAAAATAGTCCTTGGCGCACTATTGGGTATATAAACCTGACAAAAAATGAAGTCCCAAAATCTTGGTAGCAGGGATGGAGAATGGATCCGGAATCCAATCGCAATTGAAATCCTTTATAATAGTGGAACCAGATCTGTAATTATACAAAACAGAACAACCATAGCGCAGTACTTCTGCTCAATCGTTATCTCCCCCACCGTTGCCAGCTACTTACTTAAAAATAGAGAAACAGGGGCCTTAAAAGGTATCTTTAACTTCCTTCCCGGCTAGCTGCTCATCTATGGGTTGTCAGGCGATGTAGCTCCTCTTTAGATACACGCTCGCAACACCATACACCGGAATACAAGGAGAAATAAAGGCACCAATGGTATGATACCGTAAAATTTAATAAAAAACTACAGGACTAAACAACAGTACACTCACATGCTGATAGTCCCTATGCACAGGATACAATGTGCCGTCCGCTTGTGTGAGAGGATACCGGGGTGATGCAGATGGAGGTGGGACCTAGCGTGGATCCCCACTTCGTGGCTGCGACTCGGAGCGCCTTGTCCCCCCTCCGATGACGTCACTGCTAGTGCGCCCCTTCTCCTCCCCACACGCGTGCATGCTGTATCACGTCCTGAGAGAACTCCACCCTACGCGGGTTTTGTGACTATTGACGTCACTTCTTCAGGGGTAATGGAGTTATGGGGGCAGTATGTGCTATTTAAACACATTAAGGAATGTCCGCAGAGCTCCCATTGGATGATTACCCAACTAGAACCTCCTACTTAATACCTAAATCACATATCGAAAATCGGACTTGATATACATACATCTTACATATATACTACATGAAAAATAAAATATGTATCTCATACATCACTTAACCTGCAATAAACAGACAATTACTATACATACAATGATTAAAAAATTGATAATGCTAGCAACTCCACTAGGGTTATAAGACCTTATACTACAGAGGGAAACTACCATTGAGTTCATTGAACAGAGAACACAGAGGAAAAAAGTTTTTAAATCAGATGATTGGTAAGCGAATGCCCTTCGAATACAGAACTGACCTAGCCATCTTTCAGAAAAGATGCCAGATCGAATTCTATATTCAGACCTCTTGGGGTCAGAGTTTTAAGGGTATATATCCAGAAGCTTTCGCGTCTGGATATTAGATTCATCTTATCTCCCCCTCTCCAATTTTGTTTGGGGCATTCAATGCCCTTACATACCAATGCTGTACGGTTTTGATCATGTTTCAATTTAAAATGGTTTTAATATTATAAACATGTTCTGCAAAACGTCGTTTCAATGGTCTACCTGTCCGCCCTACATATTGTAGCCCACACGGGCACTCTAACAGATAGACCACAAAAGGACTTTTGCAGGTGATGAATGATTTAATCGGGAATGAAATCCCTGTGACATTTGACTTGAAGTCCCTACATTTAAAACCATCGCCTCTCTCCCTGCCGCCTCTACCCCCCCCCCCCGGTCTCCCCCTACCCCCTGGCACGCCGCACACACTTTTGGCCACCACCTCTCTCCCTGCCGCCTCTCTCCCGCCCGCACGCTGCACACACTTCCGGCCGTCGCCTCTCTCCCTGCCGCCTCTCTCCTGCCCACACGCTGCACACACTTCCGGCCGTCGCCTCTCTCTCTGCCGCCTCTCTCCCGCCCGCACGCTGCACACACTTCCGGCCCTCGCCTCTCTCCCTGCCGCTCTCTCCCGCCCGCACGCCGCACACACTTCCAACCGAAACCTCTCTCCCTGCCACCTTTCTCCCGCCCGCACGCCGCACACACTTCCGGCCCTCGCCTCTCTCCCTGCAACCTCTCTCCTGCCCGCACGCCGCACACACTTCCAACCGCCACCTCTCTCCCGCCCGCACGCCGCACAAACTTCCGGCCATCTCCTCTCTCCCTGCCACCTCTCTCCTGCCCGCACGCCGCACACACTTCCAACCGTCGCCTCTCTCCCTGCCACCTTTCTCCTGCCCGCACGCCGCACACACTTCCAACCGAAACCTCTCTCCCTGCCACCTCTCTCCCGCCCGCACGCTGCACACACTTCCGGCCATCGCCTCTCTCCCTGCCGCCTCTCTCCCGCCCGCACGCCACACACACTTCCGGCCATCGCCTCTCTCCCTGCCGCCTCTCTCCCGCCCGCACGCTGCACACACTTCCGGCCATCGCCTCTCTCCCTGCCACCTCTCTCCCGCCCGCACGCCGCACAAACTTCCGGCCATCCCCTCTCTCCCTGCCACCTTTCTCCCGCCCGCATGCCGCACACACTTCCAACCGAAACCTCTCTCCCTGCCGCCTCTCTCCCGCCCGCACGCTGCACACACTTCCGGCCCTCGCCTCTCTCCCTGCCACCTCTCTCCCGCCCGCACGCCGCACACACTTTGGCCGTCTCCTCTCTCCCGGCCGCCTCTCTCCTACCCGCACGCCGCACACACTTTGGCCGTCGCCTCTCTCCCGGCCGCCTCTCTCCTACCCGCACGCCGCACACACTTTGGCCGTCGCCTCTCTCCCTACCGCCTCTCTCCCGCCCGCACGCCACACACACTTCCGGCCGTCGCCTCTCTCCCTGCCACCTCTCTCCTACCCGCACGCCGCATACACTTCCGGCCATCGCCTCTCTCCCGCACGCCGCACACACTTCCGGCCGTCGCCTCTCTCCCTGCCGCCTCTCTCCTGCCCGCACACCGCACACACTTCCGGTCGTCGCCTCTCTCCCTGCCACCTTTCTCCTGCCCGCACGCCGCACACACTTCCAACCGAAACCTCTCTCCCTGTCGCCTCTCCCCCACCCGCACGCCGCACACACTTCCGGTCGTCGCCTCTCTCCCTGCCACCTCTCCCCCACCCGCACACCGCACACACTTCCGGTCGTCGCCTCTCTCCCTGCCGCCTCTCTCCCGCCCGCACGCCGCACACACTTTGGCCGTCGCCTCTCTCCCGGCCGCCTCTCTCCTACCCGCACGCCGCACACACTTTGGCCGTCGCCTCTCTCCCGGCCACCTCTCTCCTACCTGCACGCCGCACACACTTCCGGCCATCGCCTCTCTCCCTACCGCCTCTCCCCCACCCGCACGCCGCACACACTTCCGGCCGTCGCCTCTCTCCCTGCCGCTTCTCTCCCGCCCGCACGCCGCACACACTTCCAACCGTCACCTCTCTCCCTGCTACCTTTCTCCCGCCTGCACGCCACACACACTTCCGGCCATCGCCTCTCTCCCTGCCACCTCTCTCCCGCCCGCACGCCGCACAAACTTCCGGCCATCCCCTCTCTCCCTGCCACCTTTCTCCCGCCCGCACGCCGCACACACTTCCAACCGAAACCTCTCTCCCTGCCGCCTCTCTCCCGCCCGCCGCACACACTTCCAACCGTCGCCTCTCTCCCTGCCACCTTTCTCCTGCCCGCACGCCGCACACACTTCCAACCGAAACCTCTCTCCCTGCCGCCTCTCTCCCGCCCGCACGCTGCACACACTTCCGGCCATCGCCTCTCTCCCTGCCGCCTCTCTCCCGCCCGCACGCCACACACACTTCCGGCCCTCGCCTCTCTCCCTGCCACCTCTCTCCCGCCCGCACGCCGCACACACTTTGGCCGTCTCCTCTCTCCCGGCCGCCTCTCTCCTACTCGCACGCCGCACACACTTTGGCCGTCGCCTCTCTCCCGGCCGCCTCTCTCCCGCCCGCACGCCGCACACACTTTGGCCGTCGCCTCTCTCCCGGCCGCCTCTCTCCTACCCGCACGCCGCACACACTTTGGCCGTCGCCTCTCTCCCGCACGCCGCACACACTTCCGGCCGTCGCCTCTCTCCCTGCCGCCTCTCTCCCACCCGCACGCCGCACACACTTCCGGTCGTCGCCTCTCTCCCTGCCACCTTTCTCCCGCCCGCACGCCGCACACACTTCCAACCGAAACCTCTCTCCCTGTCGCCTCTCCCCCACCCGCACGCCGCACACACTTCCGGTCGTCGCCTCTCTCCCTGCCACCTCTCCCCCACCCGCACACCGCACACACTTCCGGTCGTCGCCTCTCTCCCTGCCGCCTCTCTCCCGCCCGCACGCCGCACACACTTTGGCCGTCGCCTCTCTCCCGGCCGCCTCTCTCCTACCCGCACGCCGCATACACTTCCGGCCATCGCCTCTCTCCCGCACGCCGCACACACTTCCGGCCCTCGCCTCTCTCCCTGCCGCCTCTCTCCCACCCGTACGCCGCACACACTTCCGGCCGTCGCCTCTCTCCCTGCCGCCTCTCTCCCGCCCGCACGCCACACACACTTCCGGCCGTCGCCTCTCTCCCTGCCACCTCTCTCCTACCCGCACGCCGCATACACTTCCGGCCATCGCCTCTCTCCCGCACGCCGCACACACTTCCGGCCGTCGCCTCTCTCCCTGCCGCCTCTCTCCCGCCCGCACGCCGCACACACTTTGGCCGTCGCCTCTCTCCCGGCCGCCTCTCTCCTACCCGCACGCCGCATACACTTCCGGCCATCGCCTCTCTCCCGCACGCCGCACACACTTCCGGCCGTCGCCTCTCTCCCTGCCGCCTCTCTCCCACCCGCACGCCGCACACACTTCCGGCCGTCGCCTCTCTCCCTGCCGCCTCTCTCCCGCCCGCACGCCACACACACTTCCGGCCGTCGCCTCTCTCCCTGCCGCCTCTCTCCCACCCGTACGCCGCACACACTTCCGGCCGTCGCCTCTCTCCCTGCCGCCTCTCTCCTGCCCGCACGCCGCACACACTTCCGGTCGTCGCCTCTCTCCCTGCCACCTTTCTCCTGCCCGCACGCCGCACACACTTCCAACCGAAACCTCTCTCCCTGTCGCCTCTCCCCCACCCGCACGCCGCACACACTTCCGGTCGTCGCCTCTCTCCCTGCCACCTCTCCCCCACCCGCACACCGCACACACTTCCGGTCGTCGCCTCTCTCCCTGCCGCCTCTCTCCCGCCCGCACGCCGCACACACTTTGGCCGTCGCCTCTCTCCCGGCCGCCTCTCTCCTACCCGCACGCCGCACACACTTTGGCCGTCGCCTCTCTCCCGGCCACCTCTCTCCTACCCGCACGCCGCACACACTTCCGGCCATCGCCTCTCTCCCTACCGCCTCTCTCCCGCCCGCACGCCGCACACACTTCCGGCCATCGCCTCTCTCCCTTCCGCCTCTCTCCTGCCCGCACGCCACACACACTTCGGCCGTCGCCTCTCTCCCGGCCACCTCTCTCCCGCCCGCACGCCGCACACACTTCCGGCCATCGCCTCTCTCCCTGCTACCTCTCCCCCACCCGCACGCCGCACACACTTCCGGCCATCGCCTCTCTCCCTGCCACCTCTCCCCCACCCGCACGCCGCACACACTTCCGGCCATTGCCTCTCTCCCTGCCGCCTCTCTCCCGCCCGCACGCCGCACACACTTTGGCCGTCGCCTCTCTCCCTACCGCCTCTCTCCCGCCCGCCGCACACACTTCCGCCCATCGCCTCTCTCTCTGCCACCTCTCCCCCACCCGCACGCCGCACACACTTCCGGCCGTTGCCTCTCTCCCGGCCACCTCTCTCCCCCCCCGGCATGCCGCACACACTTCCGGCCATCGCCTCTCTCCCTACCGCCTCTCTCCCGCCCGCACGCCACACACACTTCCGGCCATCGCCTCTCTCCCTGCCGCCTCTCTCCCTCCCACACGCCGCACACACTTCCGGTCGTCGCCTCTCTCCCTGCCGCCTCTCTCCCGCCCGCACGCCGCACACACTTCCGGCCATCGCCTCTCTCCCTGCCGCCTCTCTCCCGCCCGCATGCCGCACACACTTTGGCCGTCGCCTCTCTCCCGGCCGCCTCTCTCCCGCCCGCCGCACACACTTCCGCCCATCGCCTCTCTCTCTGCCACCTCTCCCCCACACGCACGCCGCACACACTTCCGGCCGTTGCCTCTCTCCCGGCCGCCTCTCTCCCCCCCCGGCATGCCGCACACACTTCCGGCCATCGCCTCTCTCCCTACCGCCTCTCTCCCGCCCGCACGCCACACACACTTCCGGCCATCGCCTCTCTCCCTGCCACCTCTCTCCCGCCCGCACGCCGCACACACTTCCGGTCGTCGCCTCTCTCCCTGCCGCCTCTCTCCCGCCCGCACGCCGCACACACTTCCGGCCGTCGCCTCTCTCCCAGCCGCCTCTCTCTCTCCCGCACGCCGCACACACTTCGGCCGTCGCCTCTCTCCCTGCCGCCTCTCTCCCGCCCGCATGCCGCACCCACTTTGGCCGTCGCCTCTCTCCCGGCCGCCTCTCTCCCGCCCGCCGCACACACTTCCGGTCGTCGCCTCTCTCCCTGCCGCCTCTCCCCCACCCGCACGCCGCACACACTTCCGGCCGTCGCCTCTCTCCCTGCCGCCTCTCTCCCGCCCGCACGCCGCACACACTTCCGGCCGTTGCCTCTCTCCCGGCCACCTCTCTCCCCCCCCGGCATGCCGCACACACTTCCGGCCATCGCCTCTCTCCCTACCGCCTCTCTCCCGCCCGCACGCCACACACACTTCCGGCTGTCGCCTCTCTCCCTGCCACCTCTCTCCTACCCTCACGCCGCACACACTTCCGGCTGTCGCCTCTCTCCCTGCCACCTCTCTCCTACCCGCACGCCGCATACACTTCCGGCCATCGCCTCTCTCCCTGCCGCCTCTCTCCCGCCCGCACGCCGCACACACTTCCGGCCGTCGCCTCTCTCCCTGCCGCCTCTCTCCCGCCCGCACGCCAAACACACTTCCGGTCGTCGCCTCTCTCCCTGCCACCTCTCCCCCACCCGCACGCTGCACACACTTCCAACCGTCACCTCTCTCCCTGCCACCTCTCCCCCACCCGCACGCCGCACACACTTCGGCCGTCGCCTCTCTCCCGGCCGCCTCTCTCCTGCCCGCACGCCGCACACATTTCCGGCCATCGCCTCTCTCCCTTCCGCCTCTCTCCTGCCCGCACGCCACACACACTTCGGCCGTCGCCTCTCTCCCGGCCACCTCTCCCCCACCCGCACGCCGCACACACTTTGGCCGTCGCCTCTCTCCCGGCCGCCTCTCTCCCGCCCGCACGCCGCACACACTTTGGCCGTCGCCTCTCTCCCGGCCGCCTCTCTCCCGCCCGCACGGCGCACACACTTTGGCCGTCGCCTCTCTCCCGGCCACCTCTCTCCCGCCCGCCCGCACGCCGCACACACTTTCGGTCGTCGCCTCTCTCCCGGCCACCTCTCTCCCGCCCGCACGCCGCACACACTTCCGGCCATCGCCTCTCTCCCTGCCACCTCTCTCCCGCCCGCACGCTGCACACACTTCCGGTCGTCGCCCTCTCTCCCTGCCGCCTCTCTCCCGCCCGCACGCCGCACACACTTCCGGCCATCGCCTCTCTCCCTGCCGCCTCTCTCCCGCCCGCACGCCGCACACACTTCCGGCCATCGCCTCTCTCCCTGCCACCTCTCCCCCACCCGCACGCCGCACACACTTCCGGCCGTCGCCTCTCTCCCTGCCGCCTCTCTCCTGCCCGCATGCCGCACACACTTTGGCCGTCGCCTCTCTCCCGGCCGCCTCTCTCCCGCCCGCCGCACACACTTCCGGCCATCGCCTCTCTCTCTGCCACCTCTCCGCCACCCGCACGCCGCACACACTTCCGGCCATCGCCTCTCTCCCTGCCACCTCTCCCCCACCCGCACGCCGCACACATTTCCAACCGTCACCTCTCTCCCTGCCGCCTCTCTCCCGCCCGCACGCCGCACACACTTCCGGCCATCACCTCTCTCCCTGCCGCCTCTCTCGTGCCCGCACGCTGCACACACTTCCGGCCATCGCCTCTCTCCCTGCCGCCTCTCTCCCGCCCGCACGCCGCACACACATCCGGTCGTCGCCTCTCTCCCTGCCGCCTCTCTCCCGCCCGCACGCCGCACACACTTCCAACCGTCACCTCTCTCCCTGCCACCTCTCCCCCACCCGCACGCTGCACACACTTCCAACCGTCACCTCTCTCCCTGCCACCTCTCCCCCACCCGCACGCCGCACACACTTTGGCCGTCGCCTCTCTCCCGGCCGCCTCTCTCCTACCCGCACGCCGCACACACTTTGGCCATCGCCTCTCTCTCTGCCGCCTCTCTCCCGCCCGCACGCCGCACACACTTCCGGTCGTCGCCTCTCTCCCGCCCACCGCACACACTTCCGGTCGTCGCCTCTCTCCCTGCCACCTCTCCCCCACCCGCACGCCGCACACACTTTGGCCGTCACCTCTCTCCCGGCCACCTCTCTCCTACCCGCACGCCGCACACACTTCCGGCCATCGCCTCTCTCCCTGCCGCTTCTCTCCCGCCCGCACGCCGCACACACTTCCAACCGTCACCTCTCTCCCTGCCGCCTCTCTCCCGCCCGCACGCCGCACACACTTCCGGCCGTCGCCTCTCTCCCTGCCGTTTCTCTCCCACCCGCACGCTGCACACACTTCCAACCGTCACCTTTCTCCCTGCCGCCTCTCTCCCGCCCGCACGCCGCACACACTTCCGGCCGTCACCTCTCTCCCTGCCGCCTCTCTCCCGCCCGCACGCCGCACACACTTCCGGCCGTCGCCTCTCTCCCAGCCGCCTCTCTCCCGCCCGCACGCCGCACACACTTCCGGCCGTCGCCTCTCTCCCAGCCGCCTCTCTCCCGCCCGCACGCCGCACACACTTCGGCCATCGCCTCTCTCCCTGCCACCTCTCCCCCACCCGCACGCCGCACACACTTTGGCCGTCGCCTCTCTCCCGGCTGCCTCTCTCTATCCCGCCCGCCGCACACACTTCCGGCCATCGCCTCTCTCCCTGCCACCTCTCCCCCACCCGCACGCCGCACACACTTCCGGCCATCGCCTCTCTCACTGCCACCTCTCCCCCACCCGCACGCCGCACACACTTCCGGCCATCGCCTCTCTCTCTGCCGCCTCTCTCCCGCCTGCACGCCGCACACACTTCCAGCCATCACCTCTCTCCCTGCCGCCTCTCTCCCGCCCGCACGCCGCACACACTTCCAGCCATCACCTCTCTCCCTGCCGCCTCTCTCCCACCCGCACGCCGCACACACTTCCGGCCGTCGCCTCTCTCCCTGCCGCCTCTCTCCCACCCGCACGCCGCACACACTTCCGGCCGTTGCCTCTCTCCCGGCCACCTCTCTCCCCCCCCGGCACGCCACACACACTTCCGGCCATCGTATCTCTCCCGGCCACCTCTCTCCCGCCCGCACGCCGCACACACTTCCGGCCATCGCCTCTCTCCCTGCCACCTCTCCCCCACCCGCACGCCGCACACACTTCCAACCGAAACCTCTCTCCCTGCCACCTCTCTCCCGCCCGCACGCCGCACACACTTCCGGCCATCGCCTCTCTCCCTGCCACCTCTCCCCCACCCGCACGCCGCACACACTTCCAACCGAAACCTCTCTCCCTGCCGCCTCTCTCCCGCCCGCACGCCGCACACACTTCCAACCGAAACCTCTCTCCCTGCCGCCTCTCTCCCGCCCGCACGCCGCACACACTTCCGGCCGTCGCCTCTCTCCCGGCCGCCTCTCTCGTGCCCGCACGCTGCACACACTTCCGGCCATCGCCTCTCTCCCTGCCACCTCTCTCCCTCCCGCCGCACACACTTCCAACCATCACCTCTCTCCCTGCCACCTCTCCCCCACCCGCACGCTGCACACACTTCCAACCGTCACCTCTCTCCCTGCCACCTCTCCCCCACCCGCATGCCGCACACACTTTGGCCGTCGCCTCTCTCCCGGCCGCCTCTCTCCTACCCGCACGCCGCACACACTTTGGCCATCGCCTCTCTCTCTGCCGCCTCTCTCCCGCCCGCACGCCGCACACACTTCCGGTCGTCGCCTCTCTCCTTGCCGCCTCTCTCCCGCCCGCCGCACACACTTCCAACCATCACCTCTCTCCCTGCCACCTCTCCCCCACCCGCACGCCGCACACACTTCCAACCGTCACCTCTCTCCCTGCCACCTCTCCCCCACCCGCACGCCGCACACACTTCCGGTCGTCGCCTCTCTCCCGGCCGCCTCTCTCCCGCCCGCACGCCGCACACACTTCCGGCCATCACCTCTCTCCCTGCCGCCTCTCTCCCACCCGCACGCCGCACACACTTCCAGCCATCGCCTCTCTCCCTGCCGCCTCTCTCCCGCACGCACGCCGCACACACTTCCGGTCATCGCCTCTCTCCCGGCCGCCTCTCTCCCGCCCGCACGCCGCACACACTTCCGGCCGTCGCCCTCTCTCCCTGCCACCTCTCTCCCGCCCGCACGCCGCACACACTTCCGGCCATCGCCTCTCTCCCTGCCGCCTCTCTCCCACCCGCACGCCGCACACACTTCCGGCCATCGCCTCTCTCCCTGCCGCCTCTCTCCCGCCCGCACGCCGCACACACTTCCGGCCGTCGCCTCTCTCCCTGCCGCCTCTCTCCCACCCGCATGCCGCACACACTTCCGGCCGTCGCCTCTCTCCCTGCCGCCTCTCTCCCTGCCGCCTCTCTCCCACCCGCACGCCACACACACTTCCGGCCGTCGTCTCTCTCCCTGCTACCTCTCCCCCACCCGCACGCTGCACACACTTCCGGCCATCGCCTCTCTCCCGGCCGCCTCTCCCCCACCCGCACGCCGCACACACTTCCAGCCATCGCCTCTCTCCCTGCCGCCTCTCTCCCGCCCGCACGCCGCACACACTTCCAGCCATCGCCTCTCTCCCTGCCACCTCTCTCCCGCCCGCACGCCGCACACACTTCCGGTCGTCGCCTCTCTCCCTGCCGCCTCTCTCCCGCCCGCAAGCCGCACACACTTCCAGCCATCGCCTCTCTCCCTGCCACCTCTCCCCCACCCGCACGCTGCACACACTTCCGGCCATCGCCTCTCTCCCTGCCGCCTCTCCCCCACCCGCACGCCGCACACACTTCCGGCCATCACCTCTCTCCCTGCCGCCTCTCTCCCGCCCGCAAGCCGCACACACTTCCAGCCATCGCCTCTCTCCCTGCCGCCTCTCTCCCGCCCGCACGCCGCACACACTTCCGGCCATCACCTCTCTCCCTGCCGCCTCTCTCCCGCCCGCAAGCCGCACACACTTCCAGCCATCGCCTCTCTCCCTGCCACCTCTCTCCTGCCCGCACGCCGCACACACTTCCGGCCATCACCTCTCTCCCTGCCGCCTCTCTCCCGCCCGCACGCCGCACACACTTCCGGCCATCGCCTCTCTCCCTGCCACCTCTCTCCCGCCTGCACGCCGCACACACTTCCGGCCATCACCTCTCTCCCTGCCGCCTCTCCCCCACCCGCACGCCGCACACACTTCCAGCCATCGCCTCTCTCCCTGCCGCCTCTCTCCCGCCCGCACGCCGCACACACTTCCAGCCATCGCCTCTCTCCCGGCCGCCTCTCTCCCACCCGCACGCCGCACACACTTCCAGCCATCGCCTCTCTCCCTGCCGCCTCTCTCCCGCCCGCACGCCGCACACACTTCCGGCCATCACCTCTCTCCCTGCCGCCTCTCCCCCACCCGCACGCCGCACACACTTCCAGCCATCGCCTCTCTCCCTGCCGCCTCTCTCCCGCCCGCACGCCGCACACACTTCCAGCCATCGCCTCTCTCCCGGCCACCTCTCTCCCGCCCGCACGCCGCACACACTTCCAGCCATCGCCTCTCTCCCTGCCGCCTCTCTCCCGCCCGCACGCCGCACACACTTCCGGTCGTCGCCTCTCTCCCGGCCGCCTCTCTCCCGCCCGCAAGCCGCACACACTTCCGGTCGTCGCCTCTCTCCCTGCCGCCTCTCTCCCACCCGCACGCCGCACACACTTCCGGTCGTCGCCTCTCTCCCTGCCGCCTCTCTCCCACCCGCACGCCGCACACACTTCCGGCCGTCGCCTCTCTCCCTGCCGCCTCTCTCCCACCCGCACGCCGCACACACTTCCGGCCATCGCCTCTCTCCCTACCGCCTCTCTCCCGCCCGCACGCCGCACACACTTCCGGCCGTCACCTCTCTCCCTGCCGCCTCTCTCCCGCCCGCACGCCGCACACACTTCCGGCCGTCGCCTCTCTCCCTGCTACCTCTCCCCCACCCGCCGCACACACTTCCAGCCATCGCCTCTCTCCCTGCTACCTCTCCCCCACCCGCCGCACACACTTCCAGCCACCGCCTCTCTCCCTGCCGCCTCTCTCCCACCCGCACGCCGCACACATTTCCGGCCGTCGCCTCTCTCCCTGCCGCCTCTCTCCCTGCCGCCTCTCTCCCACCCGCACGCCGCACACACTTCCAGCCACCGCCTCTCTCCCTGCCGCCTCTCTCCCACCCGCACGCCGCACACATTTCCAGCCATCGCCTCTCTCCCTGCCGCCTCTCTCCCGCCCGCACGCCGTACACACTTCCGGCCGTCGCCTCTCTCCCTGCTACTTCTCCCCCACCCGCACGCTGCACACACTTCCGGCCATCGCCTCTCTCCCGGCCGCCTCTCCCCCACCCGCACGCCGCACACACTTCCAGCCATCGCCTCTCTCCCTGCCGCCTCTCTCCCGCCCGCACGCCGCACACACTTCCAGCCATCGCCTCTCTCCCTGCCACCTCTCTCCCGCCCGCACGCCGCACACACTTCCGGTTGTCGCCTCTCTCCCTGCCGCCTCTCTCCCGCCCGCAAGCCGCACACACTTCCAGCCATCGCCTCTCTCCCTGCCACCTCTCTCCCGCCCGCACGCCGCACACACTTCCGGTCGTCGCCTCTCTCCCTGCCGCCTCTCCCCCACCCGCACGCCGCACACACTTCCGGCCATCACCTCTCTCCCTGCCGCCTCTCTCCCGCCCGCAAGCCGCACACACTTCCAGCCATCGCCTCTCTCCCTGCCGCCTCTCTCCCGCCCGCACGCCGCACACACTTCCGGCCATCACCTCTCTCCCTGCCGCCTCTCTCCCGCCCGCAAGCCGCACACACTTCCAGCCATCGCCTCTCTCCCTGCCACCTCTCTCCCGCCCGCACGCCGCACACACTTCCGGCCATCACCTCTCTCCCTGCCGCCTCTCTCCCGCCCGCACGCCGCACACACTTCCGGCCATCGCCTCTCTCCCTGCCACCTCTCTCCCGCCTGCACGCCGCACACACTTCCGGCCATCACCTCTCTCCCTGCCGCCTCTCCCCCACCCGCACGCCGCACACACTTCCAGCCATCGCCTCTCTCCCTGCCGCCTCTCTCCCGCCCGCACGCCGCACACACTTCCAGCCATCGCCTCTCTCCCGGCCACCTCTCTCCCGCCCGCACGCCGCACACACTTCCAGCCATCGCCTCTCTCCCTGCCGCCTCTCTCCCGCCCGCACGCCGCACACACTTCCGGCCATCACCTCTCTCCCTGCCGCCTCTCCCCCACCCGCACGCCGCACACACTTCCAGCCATCGCCTCTCTCCCTGCCGCCTCTCTCCCGCCCGCACGCCGCACACACTTCCAGCCATCGCCTCTCTTCCGGCCACCTCTCTCCCGCCCGCACGCCGCACACACTTCCAGCCATCGCCTCTCTCCCTGCCGCCTCTCTTTCGCCCGCACGCCGCACACACTTCCGGTCGTCGCCTCTCTCCTGGCCGCCTCTCTCCCGCCCGCAAGCCGCACACACTTCCGGTCGTCGCCTCTCTCCCTGCCGCCTCTCTCCCACCCGCACGCCGCACACACTTCCGGCCGTCGCCTCTCTCCCTGCCGCCTCTCTCCCACCCGCACGCCGCACACACTTCCAGCCATCGCCTCTCTCCCTGCCGCCTCTCTCCCACCCGCACGCCGCACACATTTCCGGCCGTCGCCTCTCTCCCTGCCGCCTCTCTCCCTGCCGCCTCTCTCCCGCCTGCACGCCGCACACACTTCCGGCCGTCGCCTCTCTCCCTGCCGCCTCTCTCCCACCCGCACGCCGCACACACTTCCGGCCATCGCCTCTCTCCCTACCGCCTCTCTCCAGCCCGCACGCCGCACACACTTCCGGCCGTCACCTCTCTCCCTGCCGCCTCTCTCCCACCCACCCGCCGCACACACTTCCGGCCGTCGCCTCTCTCCCTGCTACCTCTCCCCCACCCGCCGCACACACTTCCAGCCACCGCCTCTCTCCCTGCCGCCTCTCTCCCGCCCGCACGCCGCACACACTTCCGGCCGTCGCCTCTCTCCCTGCTACCTCTCCCCCACCCGCCGCACACACTTCCAGCCATCGCCTCTCTCCCTGCCGCCTCTCTCCCACCCGCACGCCGCACACATTTCCAGCCATCGCCTCTCTCCCTGCCGCCTCTCTCCCACCCGCACGCCGCACACATTTCCGGCCGTCGCCTCTCTCCCTGCCGCCTCTCTCCCTGCCGCCTCTCTCCCACCCGCACGCCGCACACACTTCCAGCCACCGCCTCTCTCCCTGCCGCCTCTCTCCCACCCGCACGCCGCACACACTTCCGGCCGTCGCCTCTCTCCCTGCTACCTCTCCCCCACCCGCACGCTGCACACACTTCCGGCCGTCGCCTCTCTCCCTGCCGCCTCTCTCCTGCCCGCACGCCGCACACACTTCCGGCCATCGCCTCTCTCCCTGCCGCCTCTCTCCTGCCCGCACGCCGCACACACTTCCGGCCCTCGCCTCTCTCCCTGCCACCTCTCTCCCGCCCGCACGCCGCACACACTTCCAGCCATCGTATCTCTCCCTGCCGCCTCTCTCCCGCACGCACGCCACACACACTTCCGGCCATCGCCTCTCTCCCTGCCACCTCTCCCCCACCCGCACGCCGCACACACTTCCGGCCGTCGCCTCTCTCCCTGCCACCTCTCCCCCACCCGCACGCCGCACACACTTCTGGCCATCGCCTCTCTCCCTGCCACCTCTCTCCCGCCCGCACGCCGCACACACTTCCGGCCATCACCTCTCTCCCTGCCGCCTCTCTCCCACCCGCACGCCGCACACACTTCCGGTCGTCGCCTCTCTCCCTGCCGCCTCTCTCCCACCCGCACGCTGCACACACTTCCGGCCATCGCCTCTCTCCCTGCCGCCTCTCTCCCACCCGCACGCCGCACACACTTCCGCCCATCGCCTCTCTCCCGGCCACCTCTCTCCCGCCTGCACGCTGCACACACTTCCAACCGTCACCTCTCTCCCTGCCGCCTCTCTCCCGCCCGCACGCCGCACACACTTCCGGCCGTCGCCTCTCTCCCTGCCACCTCTCTCCCGCCCGCACGCCGCACACACTTCCGGCCATCACCTCTCTCCCTGCCGCCTCTCTCCCGCCCGCACGCCGCACACACTTCCGGCCATCACCTCTCTCCCTGCCGCCTCTCTCCCACCCGCACGCTGCACACACTTCCGGCCCTCGCCTCTCTCCCTGCCGCCTCTCTCCCACCCGCACGCCGCACACACTTCCGGCCCTCGCCTCTCTCCCTGCCGCCTCTCTCCCACCCGCACGCCGCACACACTTCCAGCCATCGCCTCTCTCCCTGCCGCCTCTCTCCCGCCCTACTCCTTTCATTTGTCCTGGGCCCCATGCTTTCTGTTGACGACCCTGCTCCCGCCCGCCACCACAGCGGACGCCCTGCCCCACTGTAAGTGCTCTGCTGCCACCCCCCCCGTCACACCCCTTGAAGCGCTATGTACATTAATGGTGCTATATAAAGACATACAATACACACCGCACCCAAAGTCAGCCGCCGCACCCTGTCACAAACCCACCTGCAGTGAGCCGCCGCCGCACAACCCTACCGCCTGACCCATCCCAGTCGGGGGTGGGGGGGGGGTTTCACAACCCTCCCGCCCCCCAGTGACCCACTGCTGCCGAGCTCTGAAGGGGGGGGGTGAGGTAGGAAATCACTAACCAAAGGTGAGCCACCGCCGCTAACCTCTGAAGGGGGGGGGATTCCAACCCACCCACCCAGGGAGACGCTGCCGCCGAGCTATGAAGGGGGGGGGGGGGAAGAATTGGAGATGAGAAGGGGGGGAAATGGGAGCTGTAAAGCGGGGGGGGAGGGAATCGGAGCTGTGAAGGGGGGGGGGAAATGGAGATGTGAAAGGGGGGAAGGGGGGTGAGCGTATAGCGAGGGGGAGTGGGAAAATGTAATCCCTGGCAATGCCGAGTATATCAGCTAGTCCACAATAAAGAGCACATACAACATAATGTGTATTACATGTAATACATTTGTTTACTGTATATCTTTCTTTCGTTACTCTAGAGGAAATGGTTTTAATAGGTTTTGCATGTTTGCATACACTACAATAACCACATTTATAGAAACCTTTTAAGGGGCAAAAACCTTTAGTTATCTTTGTAGGGGTTTCATAGAGGCTCGGTGAAAGGTAAGTGGAGAGGGTGTTAGCTCTCCTAAAGGTAAATTAGGAAGGATTTTTTACAAAAGTTTTTACGCTTTGGACCAAATCCAAAATGTGCCAATATTTAAGAATGATTGATTTTATGTCATTTGCATGGCAGCTATATTAAGTAATAAATAAAGGATTGTCTGTGAATTTATCTTTAGACTTAGCTTGTCCGTGTGCGAAGAAGCCGACGTCCCCAACGGGAATAGAATAAACGCTCATTGGGAGGTGACAAGATTAATAAGACTATCAGATATTATATTATTACCCCACGCGCCTTTAAAGCTGCCGTCCCACCTAGGGCCAAAATAACTCAGCGGCAGAGTTATATCCGGGGAACTGACAAATCTCTTTACAGTATCACACACCTAGAAATATTGTGATAACATTTATTAAATGAGATGAGAGACGCGGTGAGATAAACACTTGTCTGACAAACATTCTCAGGGAGAAGCAGGAATATGTTATTCTGCATCATACAATTCTTATATTATAAAGCATTTCCATTTACTGACACAGCACAAACATATATATGTAATGGGTATACGCACCTATATTACTTCTATACGCTCGCTCCCAGAACAGGGACTAAACACAGATTAACGCAATCAGATATCCCCAGGACAGGTATGTGAGAGATATGTGTGTGTGTATATATATATATATATATATATATATATATATATATATATATATATATATATATATATATATATATATATATATATATATAAAGCAGAAAATAGCCGTGTTAGTCCATTTGCGATAGTTCAGAATAAATGAGTTCTTCAGTATTAGGTGATACCTTTTTTATTGGCCTAACAATTTATGTCATAGGACAAGCTTTCGAGAGTTATCCTTTCTTCTTCAGGTCATTCAATACTGATAAACAAAGGGTTCAATGGCTAAAACAGTGTGGAGAGAGGGGAAAAAAAGGGGGAAAAAAAAAAAAGGAAAAAATCTGTTGTTTTTTTTCCCCTTTTTTTCCCCTCTCTCCACACTGTTTTAGCCATTGAACCCTTTGTTTATCAGTATTGAAGACCTGAAGAAGAGAGGATAACTCTCGAAAGCTTGTCCTATGACATAAATTGTTAGTCCAAGAAGAACTCATTTATTCTGCACTATATATATAGTATATATAGTATATAGTATATATATACACACATTGCAAAGTGCTGAAGGGGCCCTCTGGGTAACTGATTAATACATGATATATATTCCCCTTTTCTGTCCCTCGCTCACTGAAACCCTCCCAGTATATTCTTATTTCTATGTACTATATTAAATATACTATTTCTATGGGTTCCCCTGCTGGGCCGGGATCAGTATTCCTAGCTCCTGATTCTGACCCAGCCATTATCATATACCCAGAACGCAGCATGAAGAGGCTCAGTGAAGGTGGCAGTGACGGTGTGTAAGTGTCTGATCGGGTCACACATCTGATAAAAGGACAGCCGCCCAGCCTCATAGTCCAGGTATATTCGTAATCTCTGCAAGGGAGACTCGGGATATATCCGTGTACGTATTGAGTCATGTATCACTGTATGATTATTATCCCACATGCGCAAACCCCAGGACTTCTTATTATGTCCTATGAGGGACTGACGTACTTTCCTTTCTATACTGGGATAGGAAATCCCCACCCACCTGTACCCTGATTCACTGATCTCCACTTCCCAGTAATGTTGTCCTGAGGAAAAACTTCTGGTGCTTAAAACCTGATAATCCCTAAATCTCTCTGGTGTATCCGGGCGTAACTGGTCTGTTTCTGACCAGGATGCAGTTTTCAGGTCACCTGATACAGATACATCATTAGCAGCTGTATTTACATCCAGTAATATGCCTGAAGCCTCCTGCACATAGATTCCGCTCTTTGCTATTAGATCAGTCACAATATCAGATAATCTCTGTAAGGTCAGTGGGATCAGAACCTCATACAAATCCCCTACAGCAGGGACCTTATTACCCTCTCTCTCTCTGTCCTCATTACCTCCCTCCTCAGCCTCACAGAAGTCAGCATTGTCTGATTCCCGTCCTTGTAAGACAGTTAATGGATCAGTGATGTTGCACAGCTCCTCAATGTGAAGTATCTTCCTGGACAGCTCGTTCTTCTTAATTTCCAGCTGCTGGATTAGATTAGAGACTGGGAGAGAAACCTGCTCTTCCCACCTGGTGATCTCACTCAGGGCTCGCTTCTCTAGGACTTCCAGCTGTTCCTTGATGCCCCTAATCAGGGCAGTGACTCGGTCTGTTACCCCAGCTGCTTTTTCTTGCACTTCTCTCCTCTGTTCCTGCAGACTCTGGGCTCTTTTCTCAGTCTCCTCTCTCACTGAGGTCAGTTTCTTCAGAACATTTCTCAGTTTCTCCTTCTTCTTCTCAGAGGCCTCATTCAGCGACTCCACCTGGTGTCCCCTGTGCTCTCCAAACACACAGCAGGACAAACAGATACAGGCAGCATCCTCAGTGCAGTAACACTCCAAGAGCTTCTTGTGGATGGGACATTTCCTGTTCTTTAAGGAAGTGGTTGGCTCAGTTAAGACGTGTTCCTCTGACTTGCTGTGTTTCTTTAGGTGAATATCACACAGGGAGACTTCACACTGCAGACATGTTTTAGCAGCGGGTACAGAGGAGTCACAGTAAGTGCAAAAGATCACAGCCTCCTCCTGCTCCGGCTGAGTAGAAAAGAAACGTTCCATTATGTTACACAGCTTCAGATTCCTCTGCAGTGCAGGACGCCCCTGAAACTCTGCTCTGCATTCAGGACAGGTATAAAGTCCAGATCCCTCCTGGGAATCCCACACACTCCCAATACAGCCCTGGCAGAAGTTATGCCCACATCTCAGCGTTACAGGCTGGGTATAAGTGCTCAGGCAGATGGGGCAGGTTAGCTCCTCTCTTAGATCAGCAGACGCCATGCTTGGAAGCAGCAACAGGAAATGAAACTTAAATTCTCTTATTATTCAGCACACAGGGGGCGGGGAGTTTGTTACTCAGACTAGTAACCCTGTAAGTTCCTGGCTGCACTATACAATATGAGGAATGAGAGTAATGTATGTCACGGGAGACCAGGCAATTATTTGTAAAGTGATATAAAAATACAAATAGCAATAGTAGGACAATATGAATAAAAATATGAAACAGACATCTTACCAACTTCTTATACAGTACGTACCAGTGCCATCTCTTAAGCTGCCGTCTTTATTTCCCTATAAACTTTACACATAAGACGAGCATTGAGAGGAACGTACGGAATAAATTCTATATCAGACTATATACCCGTGAGCTTACAGTATCCCCGTCTGTCTCTACATGAGTCATCGGAACAGAGAATTTAGGTATTGTTACCAAAGCAGGAACAGGACCTAAGAGCCCATTACAGCGCCCTCTCCTGTGGTCAAATTATGTGTCAGGTGTAACAGGACTGGTTCAGGGATAGAACCTATTGTAGACCAAACAAGTAAGCATATTAATTGCCCCAAATTTATTGACTAGGAATATTGGATTATTAAAACACTTTATTATAAGTAATAAGTAGAATAAGTGGGGCTGAATAGGCACATATATATATATACACTGACACACTAAGCACACTGCGGATACACAGCAGGGGGCTCTCAGATATGACGCCCGGTATAACGTACTGAATCTCGGGGGTACAGGTCCCTGGGGAATAGTATGAGCGGGCGATGTGCATATCACAGGGATTGGGGTATAAGGGTTATTGGCATTATATTCCCTTTGCACCCACTGGGTAATACTTCTGTACCCCCCTATATGCCACCTAAACTGATGGCTGCTGGTGCCGCGCCCGCAGATAATGGCGCTAATTGTAAGTAATAAGTTGCTTACGTGACGTTACAATGAAGCTGACCCAGTGTGTCTCACGCGGGGTTAATAAGTATTGATGCCTGTGTGTGTTTGGGCAAACATAAGATAAATCAGTGTGTATAGTCTGGAGTCTAAGGCTGCGCTTGTAGTGCCCACGACATACATACATTGGCGCCGTCGTAAACGCGACACAATGGGAGCGACGTGGCGGCGCGAAATTTGGAAGCCGGGGAAATTTGATTTTTCAGAGGCTGTCGCCATATGTGACAGCGGCTGAACCAATCAATGCCCATGTCACCAGCGACATCCCCGAAAGTTAAATTATAACTTTCGCAGGGGGTGATGGGTGATGTTACCCGTTGCGTCACGCGTTGCGAGCACTATAAGCGCGGCCTAACTCACAACGTGGCATCTTCACTGGCGCTATATACTAACTATATACAGCTAATGGGGAAATGTCCCTGGCTAGGAGTTTCCCTGAAGCAGCCACAATCTAATTAGGTGATTGGGAACTATCTTGGACCTAAAGTTGTTAATATGACCCATCCTGGGTGCCACTGACACCCAGATCTTATCTTCCTGTCTCAGCGCTCCCAAAGTTCCAATCTCCCCTCAGGAGATTCTAGCAGCCCTATTGGCTGTACTGTGTCACATGACCTCAGCTCCTCGGGCATTCTGGGGAGTGTAGTTCCCCTACAGAGCAACATAGTGAGGAGGAAGGGGGGGGGGGCAGATGGAGACATGGCTACATGTACATTAGTGATATGGTTAAGTATAGTATTCAGCGCTATACAATAATACAGTGTATTACTTAGTGCTGTTGTAAATAGAAGAATGACTGATGAATTGAATATATAGACACCCAAAGTTGTGGTGTAGTACTGAGGTAAGCACCACTGGGTATATGCATAGTTCAGTGCCCAATGTGCACACAGGTATATCTGGATATTGATCTTTTGGAGGGTCTAACTTTGGTGACCATAAATTCCTATAGCAAAGGGGTGAATAGAAAGCCTTCATCTGCCACAGCTTTATATAACTCTATATAACACATAGACAGAACCGTGTCAGACTGCCCGTGGCTGTGTTTTGTGCCAACATATACACGTGATGCGTGACCACTCCTCAGCCACCATAATAATACTTACCAACCTGGCATTACGCCATCTGCCCGAAACAACCCAGGGCATTAGCCCCCCACCTGCCCTAGGATCCAGTCTGGCACCCTCGAAACTCCCCCTGCTCCCCATAAGGGAGACTATTTCAGCCCTTAATTAGTCTCACCGCCCTACCATAACCTCCAACCCCCTGATGCCGTTTTATACCCAATTGCCCACCGCCAACACACCCTACACCCAGGAACGGCGTCACCAGAGTACCCCAATCCCGCTTCATCTTGTGACTTAACTCCAGTGTCTACCACTGAAAAAGCTGTTACCCCTGTGACGGTAGGGGGTAGCCAGCCTTCATAATAAAGGTGAAGTCTGGCTACCCGTAAAAACCATGGGTCCCCGGTCGCTTATCTCTGGTCATAGACCGGGGACAATGTGTGCATTTCGACCCCTTAGCTGAAATATGTAAAGAACTGGGACTTCGGGAACGGGACCCTGATAGGGGATACTGGGATGCAAAATGGGGGGAAACATCTGTGAAATGGTTCTGGACAAAGTTACCGGTTGTCCTGTAACTTTACCCACTAATCGCGCCTGATTTGCGGGTACGCGTATACATTTTAATACCGGTATTGTTCCCCATGTAATATGACCAGCCAGTAAGTTCTACAACCAAGTTGTAAAACCAAGTTCTGAGAACAAGTTTTAAAACCAAGTTTTAGGACCACGTTTTACTCCCCAAGTTCCCGAGCCCAAGTTCTAGAAATTAACATGTGTTTTAAAATGTGTATTCATCACTATGAAGATCGTCCCGGTAATTAGATTAGCCGGGATGCCAGCATAGAGATAGTGGATCAAAAGGGAGGATGAGAGTCGAATGCTGTCGGGGGATCTGGTGAGCGGGGAAGAGTGGAGAACCAGGTCCAGAGACAAGGCTCCCTGTGGGGAAGACTCTTTGTTCTCTCAGACAATGTGAAGTCTGCCCAGCGGGGAGGTATGGAGCTGCAAGGGGAAGCCGCTGCTCGTAGACACGGTTCCCTCCTCTACCACGTGCAGCAATCCAAACCTCCAGCTTATGATTGGCTATTGCAGTTACGATATGTTCTCTGATTGGTCGCCAGTCCCGCTTCCATGTTAAACATAGGACACCGAGGTCTATGTAAGGGAATTGCTCGATCAGAGAACCAGACTATTCCTAGACTTGGTCTGGTGAAGCGCTGGCGGGATTTCACAAGTGCTTTGCTCGGAATAGCACAGCACTAGGCATTGAGGTGCCAGGGAAGCCTAGCTTAGCTGAGGACAAGTTCTAGAGACGCGGCCAAGTTCTACAATCGAATGAAGATCCGGCCAGCGGGGTAAGCCAGGTATCTATCCCACAGATACTACCGTGGTGTTCTTGGACATGGAGCGGACAGGGTAAGCCTTCCCGAAGCAGGCGCCCTGCACCTAGTGAGGCTAAAAACTCCCCCCAGACCCCCAGCTTTGGTGTGTTTTCCCTGTTTTGTGCTATTTTTGATGCCTGCTGGTTTTACCCGAATAAACCTCATTTTATTCCACTATCTTGTCCTGTCTAGTGAAATTGATCCCGAAAGGTAAAGGTATTAAAAGTACTGGTCTCCCGTGACACCCCCACACGTGGAAAGATCACAGAACACCTGGGCCCCCAGCCACAGCCTGTTACACAGAACATCGGAGGATGTGTCCCCGAATAACCCCCTGTGTGCTGAAACGAATCATGAATTTAAATCGCCTAAACGAGCCAACATCTACTCCCTACTTTGCAACAACGTAATGAATGCCACCATCTTTACCGCCCCCATGCTCTAGTGTGCCCCTGCCACATGTTCAGGGTTGTCACGAGAGATCAGGACTTTTAACACCATTTATTTTTAAGGGATCGGTCAGAAGGCAAAACCAGGCAGTGACATAAAATGAGGTTTATTCGGCTACGACCTCGGAAACACACAGAAATATAAAATATAGAGAATATACACACTTACTGGGGTCTGGGGTAAAAACTAGGCTTTCCTAGGTGCACGGCGCCTGCTTCAGCAAAGGCTTTCCTTGTTCACTCCACATCACTGGAATAAGCCTGGAAAAGGTAACTTAACTCCTCAGAACCAGTCCTCAGCTTGGCTAGGAGACCCTGGCATTGCAATGCCCCTGGGAAACCTTACCGGCGTTTCCCTGGACCAGTCCCAAGACTATCTATGAGTCTGAAACGACTGAGAGACACACCCCCTGATCTGCAGCAGGCCCTTTTAGTGACTACTGTGCCCTGTGTTTTAACATGGACAGAGCCTTTCAGCCACTCAGAGCGGGGCTCCTCTGGCTGATGATGTCAGAGGCAGGGGGCGTGTTGAACCGGCTTGGGATGCACCACGGGCGGCACATATGTTCTGGCCCATAGGAAAATCACCTACGATCGCCATCTTTTCTTTAGCCAGCCCATTGCCTCCCACTGAGCTGAGTAGGCACATATCTATCTTCTATCTATCTTAATATATAAAATCGAAAGGTTAATGCTATCTGCGGTGAATCTGATTGGTCCTCAGCCTCTGGCCAATCAGATTGTGGGTCTGACGTCACCCAACTGCCACTGTCTTCCCCCTCGGCCACACACACACACACACACACACACACACACACACACACACACACACACACACACACACACACACACACACACACACCTCCCTCCCTCCCCGGCGCTCCAACTCACCTCCCTCCCCGGCGCTCCAACTCACCTCCCTCCACGGCGCTCCAATTGACCTCCCTCCCCGGCGCTCCAACTCACCTCCCTCCCCAGCGCTCCAACTCACCTCCCTCCCCGGCGCTCCAATTCACCTCCCTCCCCGGCGCTCCAACTCACCTCCCTCCCTGGCGCTCCAACTCACCTCCCTCCCTGGTGCTCCAACTCACCTCCCTCCCCGGCGTTCCAACTCACCTCCCTCCCCGGCGCTCCAACTCACCTCCCTCCACGGCGCTCCAATTCACCTCCCTCCCCGGCGCTCCAATTCACCTCCCTCCCCAGCGCTCCAACTCACCTCCCTCCCCGGCGTTCCAACTCACCTCCCTCCCCGGCGCTCCAACTCACCTCCCTCCCCGGCGCTCCAACTCATCTCCCTCCCCGGCGCTCCAACTCACCTCCCTCCCCAGCGCTCCAACTCACCTCCCTCCCCGGCGCTCCAACTCACCTTCCTCCCCGGCGCTCCGACTCACCTCCCTCCCCGGAGCTCCAACTCACCTCCCTCCCCGGCGCTCCAACTCACCTCCCTCCCCGGTGCTCCAACTCACCTCCCTCCCCGGCGTTCCAACTCACCTCCCTCCCCGGCGCTCCAACTCACCTCCCTTAGTGTCAGTGGCCAGGCAGGCTGCTGCTGCCTCGCGGCGACGAATGCCAAAGATGGCAGCGCCCGGAAGGACCCCCTTCCTCCCTCATGGCGCCAAGTGTCTAAGATGGTGGCGCCCGGAAGTAGAGGTAGGGGGGGGGGGGTGGGTGTGTGTCACTGCCAGGGAGTTGCGCTGTCCCGAGGGGGGGCAGGCGGGTGATGTGTCCCCCTTCTTCCCGATCATGGTGGCTGCCTCCCTGCCACTGGGCGCCACCATTGCTCCCTTCACCTCACAGACCTCAGGGGCGCCACAGCTGCACCCCCCTCTCCCGCCTCCTTACCGCCCTCAACACACCTCACGCAATTCACCCTCGGCGCACCCTTAACATGCCGGCGGGGGGAGCAGAGCAGTGGCGGCCGCAGCGGGGCTGACTGTTGTCACTCCCCCCTCCCCGTACCTCCCTGCCACCTCCCTAAAGGTTCCTCTCCGCGTGAGGTGGGGGGGATGCCCAACCGCTATCTTCATGCCGCCTGAGGTGTTGCATGCCGCTGCCACGTGAGGTATGGGGGGAGCGGGGGGGGATGCCGGCCTGCCATCTAGCTTCATGCCGTCGCATTACATATTGGGGATGCAGGGGGGGAATGCCGGGCCGCCCGCTATCTTCAGGCCTCCGGTAAGGGGAGGGGGAAATGTCATCCAGTCACTCACCCACCCACCCAGTCACTCACTCCTCACCCACCCAGTCAAGTCACTAACTCCTCACCCACCCAGTCAAAGTCACTAACTTCTCACCCACCCAGTCACCCACCCACCCAGTCACTAACTCACCCACCCACTAACTCACTCACCCACCCAGTCACTAACTCACCCAGTCACTTACTACTCACCCACCCAGTCACTAACTCACTCACGCACCCAATCACTAACTCACTCACCCACCCACAAAGTCACTAACTCACTCACCCACCCACTAACTCACCCACCCACCCAGTCACTAACTCACCCACCCACCCACCCATTAACTCACCCACCCACCCAGTCACTAACTCACCCACCCACCCAGTCACTAACTCACCCACCCACCCATTAACTCACCCACCCAGTCACTCACTCCTCACCCACCCAGTCACCCACCCACCCACCCAGTCACTAACTCCTCACCCACCCAGTCACCCACCCACCCAGTCACTAACTCACCCACCCACTAACTCACTCACCCACCCAGTCAATAAATCACCCAGTCACTTACTACTCACCCACCCAGTCACTAACTCACTCATGCACCCAATCACTAACTCACTCACCCACCCACACAGTCACTAACTCACTCACTCACCCACCCACTAACTCACCCACCCACCCACCCACTAACTCACCCACCCACCCACCCAGTCACTAACGCACCCACCCACCCAGTCACTAACTCACCCACCCACCCATTAACTCACCCACCCAGTCACTAACTCACCCACCCACCCAGTCACTCACTCCTCACCCACCCAGTCACCCACCCACCCACCCAGTCACTAACTCCTCACCCACCCAGTCACCCACCCACCCAGTCACTAACTCACCCACCCACTAACTCACTCACCCACCCAGTCACTAACTCACCCAGTCACTTACTACTCACCCACCCAGTCACTAACTCACTCACGCACCCAATCACTAACTCACGCACCCACCCACACAATCACTAACTCACTCACCCACCCACTAACTCAAACCCACCCACCCACCCACTAACTCACCCACCCACCCACCCACTAACTCACCCACCCACCCAGTCACTAACTCACCCACCCACCCAGTCACTAACTCACCCACCCACCCAGTCACTAACTCACCCACCCACCCATTAACTCACCCACCCACCCAGTCACTAACTCACCCACCCACCCAGTCACTAACTCACCCACCCACCCACCCACCCAGTCACTAACTCACCACCCACCCAGTCACTAACTCAACTACCCAGTCACTAACTCACCCACCACCCACCCAGTCACTAACTCACCCACCCAGTCACTCACCTACCCAGTCACTCACTCACCCACCCACCCAGTCACTAACTCACCCACCCACCCAGTCACTAACTCACCCACCCACCCAGTCACTAACTTACCCACCCAGTCACTAACTTACCCACCCAGTCACTAACTTACCCACCCAGTCACTAACTCACCCAGTCACTAACTCACCCAGTCACTAACTCACCCAGTCACTAATTCACACACCCACCCAGTCACTAACTCACCCACCCAGTCAGTCACTAACTTACCCACCCAGTCAGTCACTAACTCACCCACCCAGTCAGTCACTAACGCACCCACTCAGTCAGTCACTAACTCACCCACCCAGTCAATCACTAACTCACCCACCCTGTCAGTCACTAACTCACCCACCCAGTCACTAACTCACCCACCCAGTCAATAACTCGCCCACCCAGTCACTAACTCACCCACCCAGTCACTAACTCACCCATCCAGTCATTAACTCACCCACCCAGTCACTAACTCACCCACCCACTAACTTACTCACCCAACCACCCAGTCACTAACTCACCCACCCAGTCACTAACTCGCTCACACACCCAAGTCACTAACTTACTCACCCAGCCACTAACTCACTCACCCAGCCAAGTCACTAACTCACTCACCCAGCCACTAACTCACTCACCCACCCAAGTCATTAACTCACTCACCCACTCACCCAAGTCACTATCTCACTCAAGTCACTAACTCACCCAGTCACTAACTCACTCACCCACCCACCCAGTCACTAACTCACTACCCAGCTACTAACTCAAGTCACTAACTCACTCACCCACCCAGTCACTAACTCCCCACCCACCCAACCAGTCACTAACTCACCCACCCACTCACTAACTCACCCACCGACTCACTAACTCACTAACCCACCCACCCAGTCACTAACTCACCCACCCAGTCACTAACTCACCCACCCAGTCACTAACTCACTCACCCAGTCACTAACTCACTCACCCACCCAGTCACTAACTCACTCACCCACCCACCCAGTCACTAACTCACTCACCCACCCAGTCACTAACTCACTCACTCACCCACCCAGTCATTAACTCACTCACCCACCCACCCACCCACCCAGTCACTAACTCACTCTCCCACCCACCCACCCAGTCACTAACTCACTCACCCACCCAGTCACTAACTCACTCACCCACCCATTCACTAACTCACTCACCCACCCAGTCACTAACTCACCCACCCAGTCACTAACTCACCCACCCAGTCACTAACTCACCCACCCAATCACTAACTCACCCACCCAATCACTAACTCACCCACCCAGTCACTCACTCACCCAGTCAGTAACTCACTCACCCAGTCAGTAACTCACTCACCCAGTCAGTAACTCACGCACCCAGTCAGTAACTCACTCACCCACCCACTAACTCACTCACCCACCCACTAACTCAACACAGTCACTAACTCATCCACCCAGTCACTAACTCAACCACTCAGTCACAAACTCACTCAAGTCACTAACTCACTCACCCACCCACCCAGTCACTAACTCAGTCACCCACCAGTCACTAACTCACTCACCTACTCACTAACTCACTCACCCACCCAGTCACTAAATCACTCACCCACCCAGTCACTAACTCACTCACCCACCCACTCACTCACCCACCCAGTCACTAACTAACTCACCCACCCAGTCACTAACTCACCCACCCAGTCACTAACTCACTCACCCACCCACTAACTCAACACAGTCACTAACTCACCCACCCAGTCACTAACTTACCCACCAGGTAACTAACTCACTCACCCACCCAGTCACTAACTCACCCACCCACCCAGTCACTAACTCACCCACCACCCACCCAGTCACTAACTCACCCACCCAGTCACTCACCTACCCAGTCACTCACTCACCCACCCACCCAGTCACTAACTCACCCACCCACCCAGTCACTAACTCACCCACCCACCCAGTCACTAACTTACCCACCCAGTCACTAACTTACCCACCCAGTCACTAACTTACCCACCCAGTCACTAACTCACCCAGTCACTAACTCACCCAGTCACTAACTCACCCAGTCACTAATTCACACACCCACCCAGTCACTAACTCACCCACCCAGTCAGTCACTAACTTACCCACCCAGTCAGTCACTAACTCACTCACCCAGTCAGTCACTAACGCACCCACTCAGTCAGTCACTAACTCACCCACCCAGTCAATCACTAACTCACCCACCCTGTCAGTCACTAACTCACCCACCCAGTCACTAACTCACCCACCCAGTCACTAACTCACCCACCCAGTCACTAACTCACCCACCCAGTCACTAACTCACCCATCCAGTCATTAACTCACCCACCCAGTCACTAACTCACCCACCCACTAACTTACTCACCCAACCACCCAGTCACTAACTCACCCACCCAGTCACTAACTCGCTCACACACCCAAGTCACTAACTTACTCACCCAGCCACTAACTCACTCACCCAGCCAAGTCACTAACTCACTCACCCAGTCACTAACTCACTCACCCACCCAAGTCATTAACTCACTCACCCACTCACCCAAGTCACTATCTCACTCAAGTCACTAACTCACCCAGTCACTAACTCACTCACCCACCCACCCAGTCACTAACTCACTACCCAGCTACTAACTCAAGTCACTAACTCGCTCACCCACCCAGTCACTAACTCCCCACCCACCCAACCAGTCACTAACTCACCCACCCACTCACTAACTCACCCACCCACTCACTAACTCACTAACCCACCCACCCAGTCACTAACTCACCCACCCAGTCACTAACTCACCCACCCAGTCACTAACTCACTCACCCAGTCACTAACTCACTCACCCACCCAGTCACTAACTCACTCACCCACCCACCCAGTCACTAACTCACTCACCCACCCAGTCACTAACTCACTCACTCACCCACCCAGTCATTAACTCACTCACCCACCCACCCACCCACCCAGTCACTAACTCACTCTCCCACCCACCCACCCAGTCACTAACTCACTCACCCACCCAGTCACTAACTCACTCACCCACCCATTCACTAACTCACTCACCCACCCAGTCACTAACTCACCCACCCAGTCACTAACTCACCCACCCAGTCACTAACTCACCCACCCAATCACTAACTCACCCATCCAATCACTAACTCACCCACCCAGTCACTCACTCACCCAGTCAGTAACTCACTCACCCAGTCAGTAACTCACTCACCCAGTCAGTAACTCACGCACCCAGTCAGTAACTCACTCACCCACCCACTAACTCACTCACACACCCACTAACTCAACACAGTCACTAACTCATCCACCCAGTCACTAACTCAACCACTCAGTCACAAACTCACTCAAGTCACTAACTCACTCACCCACCCACCCAGTCACTAACTCACCTACTCACTAACTCACTCACCCACCCAGTCACTAAATCACTCACCCACCCAGTCACTAACTCACTCACCCACCCACTCACTCACCCACCCAGTCACTAACTAACTCACCCACCCAGTCACTAACTCACCCACCCAGTCACTAACTCACTCACCCACCCACTAACTCAACACAGTCACTAACTCACCCACCCAGTCACTAACTTACCCACCAGGTAACTAACTCACTCACCCACCCAGTCACTAACTCACCCACCCACCCAGTCACTAACTCACTCACCCACCCAGTCACTAACTCACTCACCCACCCAGTCACTAACTCACTCACCCACCCAGTCACTAACTCACTCACCCACCCACCCAGTCACTAACTCACTCACCCACCCAGTCACTAACTCACTCACCCACCCAGTCACTAACTCACCCACCCACCCAGTCACTAACTGACTCACCCACCCAGTCACTAACTCACTCACCCACCCAGTCACTAACTCAACCACCCACCCAGTCACTAACTCACTCACCCAAACCCCCCAGTCACAAACTCATTCACCCACCCACCCAGTTACTCACTCACCCACCCACTAACTCACTCACCCACCCACCCAGTTACTAACTCACTCACCCACCCAGTCACTAACTCACTCACCCACCCAGTCACTAACTCACTCACCCACCCACCCAGTCACTAAATCACCCACCCACCCAGTCACTAACTCACTCACCCACCCACTAACCCAACACAGTCACTAACTCACCCACCCAGTCACTAACTCACCCACCCAGTCACTAACTCACTCACCCACCCACCCAGTCACTAACTCACCCACCCACCCAGTCACTAACTCACTCACCCACCCAGTCACTAACTCACCCACCCAGTCACTAAATCACTCACCCACCAAGTCACTAACTCACCCACCCACCAAGTCACTAACTCACACACCCACCCACCTAGTAACTAACTCACTCACCCACCTACCCAGTCACTAACTCACCCACCCACTAACTCACTCTCCCACGCACTAACTCACCCACCCACCCAGTCACTAACTCACCCACCCAGTCACTAACTCACCCATCCAGTCACTAACTCACCCACCCAGTCACTAACTCACCCACCCAGTCACTAAATCACTCACCCACCCACCCAGTCACTAACTCACCCACCCACCCAGTCACTAACTCACTCATCCACCCAGTCACTAACTAACTCACCCACAAACCCAGTCCATTACTCACTCACCCAGTTACTAACCCACCCACCCAGTCACTAACTCACCGACCCTCTAACTCACCCTCACACCCACTAACTCACTCACTCACCCAGTCACTAACTCACCCACTCACTAACTCACTCACCCAGTCACTAACTCACCCACCCAGTCACTAACTCACCCACCCAGTCACTAACTCACTCACCCAGTCACTAACTCACTCACCCAGTCACTAACTCACTCACCCAGTCACCCACCCAGTCACTAACTCACTCACCCACCCACTCACTAACTCACTCACCCACCCAGTCACTAACTCACTCACCCACCCAGTCACTAAATCACTCATTCACCCAGTCACTAACTCACTCACCCACTAACTCACTCATCCACCCACCCAGTCACTAACTCAAGTCACTAACTCACCCACCCACCCAGTCACTAACTCACTTACCCACCAACCCAGTAACTAACTCACTTACCCACCCACCCACCCAGTCAATAACTCACCCACCCACCCAGTCACTAACTCACCCACCTAGTCACTAACTCAAAGTCACTAACTCACCCACCCATCCAGTCACTTACTTACTCACCCACCCAGTCACTAACTCACTCACCCACCCAGTCACTAACTCACTCACCCACCCACCCAGTCACTAACTCACTCACCCACCCACCCAGTCACTAACTCACTCACCCACCCAGTCACAAACTCACTCACCCACTCAGTCACTAACTCACTCACCCACCAAGTCACTAACTCACCCACCCACTAACTCAACACAGTCACTAACTCACCCACCCAGTCACTAACTCACTCACCCAGTCACTAACTCACTCACCAACCCACCCAGCCACTAACTCACTCACCCACCCAGTCACTAACTCACTCACCCACCCAGTCACTAACTCACTCACCCACCCACTAACTCAACACAGTCACTAACTCACCCACCCACCCAGTCACTAACTCACTCACCCACACAGTCACTAACTCACTCACCCACCCAGTCACTAACTCACTCACACACCCACCCAGTCACTAACTAACTCACCCACCCAGTCACTAACTCACTCACCCACCCAGTCACTAACTCAAGTGTCACTAACTCACTCACCCACCCAGTCACTAACTCACTCACCCACACACCCAATCAATAACTCACTCACCCACCCAGTCAATAACTCACTCACCCAGTCACTCACCCACCCACCCACTAACTCACCCACCCACTAACTCACTCACCCACCCAGTCACTAACTCACCCACTCACCAACTCACCCACCCAGTCACTAACTCACTCACCCAGTCACTAACTCACTCACCCACCCAGTCACTAACTCACCCACTCACTAACTCAACCACCCAGTCACTAACTCACTCACCCAGTCACTAACTCACTCACTCATCCAGTCACTAACTCACTCACCCACCCAGTCACTAACTCACTCACCCACCCAGTCACTAACTCACTCACCCACCCAGTCATTAACTCACTTACCCACCCACCCAGTCACTAACTCACCCACCCCGTCAGTAACTCACCCACTGACCGACCCAGTCACTAACTCACTTACCCACCCACCCAGTCACTAACTTACCCACCCAGCCACTAACTCACCCACCCACCCAGTCACTAACTCACCCACCCAGTCACTAACTCACTCACCCACCCAGTCACAAACTCACTCACCCACCCAGTCACTAACTCACTCACCCACCCAGTCACTAACTCACTCACCCACCCAGTCACTAACTCACTCACCCACCCAGTCACTAACTCACTCACCCTCCCAGTCACTAACTCACTCACCCACCCAGTCATTAACTCACTCACCCACCCAGTCACTAACACACTCACCCACCCAGTCACTAACTCACTCACCCACCCAGTCATTAACTCACTCACCCACCCAGTCACTAACTCACTCACCCACCCAGTCACTAACTCACTCACCCACCCAGTCACTAACTCACTCACCCACCCACTAACTCAACACAGTCACTAACTCACCCACCCAGTCACTAACTCACCCACCCAGTCACTAACTCACTCACCCACCCACCCAGTCACTAACTCACTCACCCACCCAGTCACTAACTCACTCACCCACCCAGTCACTAACTCACTCACCCACCCAGTCACTAACTCACCCACCCACCCAGTCACTAACTCACTCACCCACCCAGTCACTAACTCACTCACCCACCCAGTCACTAACTCACTCACCCACCCAACCAGTCACTAACTCACTCACCCACCCAGTCACTAACTCACTCACCCACCCAGTCACTAACTCAAGTGTCACTAACTCACTCACCCACCCAGTCACTAACTCACTAACCCACACACCCAGTCAATAACTCACTCACCCACCCAGTCAATAACTCACTCACCCAGTCACTCACCCACCCACCCACTAACTCACCCACCCAGTCACTAACTCACCCACCCAGTCACTAACTCACTCACCCAGTCACTAACTCACTCACCCACCCAGTCACTAACTCACCCACTCACCAACTCACCCACCCAGTCACTAACTCACCCAGTCACTAACTCACTCACCCACCCAGTCACTAACTCACCCACTCACTAACTCAACCACCCAGTCACTAACTCACTCACCCAGTCACTAACTCACTCACCCAGTCACTAACTCACTCACCCACCCAGTCACTAACTCACTCACCCACCCAGTCACTAACTCACTTACCCACCCACCCAGTCACTAACTCACTTACCCACCCAGTCACTAACTCACCCACCCCGTCAGTAACTCACCCACTGACCGACCCAGTCACTAACTCACTTACCCACCCACCCAGTCACTAACTCACCCATCCAGCCACTAACTCACCCACCCACCCAGTCACTAACTCACCCACCCAGTCACTAACTCACTCACCCACCCAGTCACTAACTCGCCCACCCTGTCACAAACTAACTCACCCACCCAGTCACTAACTCACTCACCCACCCAGTCACTAACTGACTCACCCACCCAGTCACTAACTCACTCACCCACCCAGTCACTAACTCACTCACCCACCCAGTCACTAACTCACTCACCCACCCAGTCACTAACTCACTCACCCACCCAGTCATTAACTCACTCACCCACCCAGTCACTAACTCACTCACCCACCCAGTCACTAACTCACTCACCCACCCACTAACTCAACACAGTCACTAACTCACCCACCCACCCAGTCACTAACTCACCCAGTCACTAACTCACTCACCCACCCACCCAGTCACTAACTCACTCACCCACCCAGTCACTAACTCACTCACCCACCCAGTCACTAACTCACTCACCCACCCAGTCACTAACTCACCCACCCACCCAGTCACTAACTCACTCACCCAGTCACTAACTCACTCACCCACCCAGTCACTAACTCACCCACTCACTAACTCAACCACCCAGTCACTCACTCACCCACCCAGTCACTAACTCACTCACCCACCCAGTCATTAACTCACTCACCCACCCAGTCACTAACTCACGCACCCACCCAGTCACTAACTCACTCACCCACCCAGTTACCACCCAGTCGCTAACTCACTCACTCACCCAGTCACTAACTCACCCACCCAGTCACTAACTCACCCACCCACCCAGTCACTAACTCACATATCTACCCACCCAGTCACTAACTCACTTACCCACCCACCCAGTCACTAACTCACCCACCCAGTCAGTAACTCACCCACCCAGTCAGTCAATAAGTCACCCACCCACCCAGTAACTAACTCACTCACTCAACCAGTCACTAACTCACTCACCCACCCAGTCACTAACTCACTCACCCACCCAGTCATTAACTCACTCACCCACCCAGTCACTAACTCACTCACCCACCCAGTCACTAACTCACTCACCCACCCAGTCACTAACTCACGCACCCACCCACTAACTCAACACAGTCACTAACTCACCCACCCAGTCACTAACTCACCCACCCAGTCACTAACTCACTCACCCACCCACCCAGTCACTAACTCACTCACCCACCCAGTCACTAACTCACTCACCCACCCAGTCACTAACTCACTCACCCACCCAGTCACTAACTCACCCACCCACCCAGTCACTAACTCACTCACCCAGTCACTAACTCACTCACCCACCCAGTCACTAACTCACTCACCCACCCAGTCACTAACTCACTCACCCACCCAGTCACTAACTCACTCACCAACCCAGTCATTAACTCACTCACCCACCCAGTCACTAACTCACGCACCCACCCAGTCACTAACTCACTCACCCACCCAGTTACCACCCAGTCGCTAACTCACTCACTCACCCAGTCACTAACTCACCCACCCAGTCACTAACTCACCCACCCACCCAGTCACTAACTCACATATCTACCCACCCAGTCACTAACTCACTTACCCACCCACCCAGTCACTAACTCACCCACCCAGTCAGTAACTCACCCACCCAGTCAGTCAATAAGTCACCCACCCACCCAGTAACTAACTCACTCACTCAACCAGTCACTAACTCACTCACCCACCCAGTCACTAACTCACTCACCCACCCAGTCATTAACTCACTCACCCACCCAGTCACTAACTCACTCACCCACCCAGTCACTAACTCACTCACCCACCCAGTCACTAACTCACGCACCCACCCACTAACTCAACACAGTCACTAACTCACCCACCCACCCAGTCACTAACTCACCCACCCAGTCACTAACTCACTCACCCACCCACCCAGTCACTAACTCACTCACCCACCCAGTCACTAACTCACTCACCCACCCAGTCACTAACTCACTCACCCACCCAGTCACTAACTCACCCACCCACCCAGTCACTAACTCACCCACCCACCCAGTCACTAACTCACTCACCCAGTCACTAACTCACTCACCCACCCAGTCACTAACTCACCCACTCACTAACTCAACCACCCAGTCACTCACTCACCCACCCAGTCACTAACTCACTCACCCACCCAGTCATTAACTCACTCACCCACCCAGTCACTAACTCAAGCACCCACCCAGTCACTAACTCACTCACCCACCCAGTAACCACCCAGTCGCTAACTCACTCACTCACCCAGTCACTAACTCACCCACCCAGTCACTAACTCACCCACCCACCCAGTCACTAACTCACATATCTACCCACCCAGTCACTAACTCACTTACCCACCCAGTCACTAACTCACCCACCCAGTCAGTAACTCACCCACCCAGTCAGTCAATAAGTCACCCACCCACCCAGTAACTAACTCACTCACTCAACCAGTCACTAACTCACTCACCCACCCAGTCACTAACTCACTCACCCACCCAGTCATTAACTCACTCACCCACCCAGTCACTAACTCACTCACCCACCCAGTCACTAACTCACTCACCCACCCACCCAGTCACTAACTCACTCACCCACCCAGTCACTAACTCACTCACCCACCCAGTCACTAACTCACTCACCCACCCAGTCACTAACTCACCCACCCACCCAGTCACTAACTCACTCACCCAGTCACTAACTCACTCACCCACCCAGTCACTAACTCACTCACCCACCCAGTCACTAACTCACTCACCCACCCAGTCACTAACTCACTCACCAACCCAGTCATTAACTCACTCACCCACCCAGTCACTAACTCACGCACCCACCCAGTCACTAACTCACTCACCCACCCAGTTACCACCCAGTCGCTAACTCACTCACTCACCCAGTCACTAACTCACCCACCCAGTCACTAACTCACCCACCCACCCAGTCACTAACTCACATATCTACCCACCCAGTCACTAACTCACTTACCCACCCACCCAGTCACTAACTCACCCACCCAGTCAGTAACTCACCCACCCAGTCAGTCAATAAGTCACCCACCCACCCAGTAACTAACTCACTCACTCAACCAGTCACTAACTCACTCACCCACCCAGTCACTAACTCACTCACCCACCCAGTCATTAACTCACTCACCCACCCAGTCACTAACTCACTCACCCACCCAGTCACTAACTCACTCACCCACCCAGTCACTAACTCACGCACCCACCCACTAACTCAACACAGTCACTAACTCACCCACCCACCCAGTCACTAACTCACCCACCCAGTCACTAACTCACTCACCCACCCACCCAGTCACTAACTCACTCACCCACCCAGTCACTAACTCACTCACCCACCCAGTCACTAACTCACTCACCCACCCAGTCACTAACTCACCCACCCACCCAGTCACTAACTCACCCACCCACCCAGTCACTAACTCACTCACCCAGTCACTAACTCACTCACCCACCCAGTCACTAACTCACCCACTCACTAACTCAACCACCCAGTCACTCACTCACCCACCCAGTCACTAACTCACTCACCCACCCAGTCATTAACTCACTCACCCACCCAGTCACTAATTCAAGCACCCACCCAGTCACTAACTCACTCACCCACCCAGTTACCACCCAGTCGCTAACTCACTCACTCACCCAGTCACTAACTCACCCACCCAGTCACTAACTCACCCACCCACCCAGTCACTAACTCACATATCTACCCACCCAGTCACTAACTCACTTACCCACCCAGTCACTAACTCACCCACCCAGTCAGTAACTCACCCACCCAGTCAGTCAATAAGTCACCCACCCACCCAGTAACTAACTCACTCACTCAACCAGTCACTAACTCACTCACCCACCCAGTCACTAACTCACTCACCCACCCAGTCATTAACTCACTCACCCACCCAGTCACTAACTCACTCACCCACCCAGTCACTAACTCACTCACCCACCCAGTCACTAACTCAACACAGTCACTAACTCACCCACCCACCCAGTCACTAACTCACCCACCCAGTCACTAACTCACTCACCCACCCACCCAGTCACTAACTCACTCACCCACCCAGTCACTAACTCACTCACCCACCCAGTCACTAACTCACTCACCCACCCATTCACTAACTCACCCACCCACCCAGTCACTAACTCACTCACCCACCCAGTCACTAACTCACCCACTCACTCACTAACTCAACCACCCAGTCACTCACTCACCCACCCAGTCACTAACTCACTCACCCACCCAGTCATTAACTCACTCACACACCCAGTCACTAACTCACGCACCCACCCAATCACTAACTCACTCACCCACCCAGTTACCACCCAGTCGCTAACTCACTCACTCACCCAGTCACTAACTCACCCACCCAGTCACTAACTCACCCACCCACCCAGTCACTAACTGACTTATCTACCCACCCAGTCACTAACTCACTTACCCACCCACCCAGTCACTAACTCACCCACCCAGTCAGTAACTCACCCACCCAGTCAGTCAATAAGTAACTCACCCACCCAGTCACTAACTCAAGTCACTAACTCACTTTTATACCCACCCAGTCAGTAACTCACCCACCCAGTCAGTCAATAAGTCACCCACCCACCCAGTAACTAACTCACTCACTCAACCAGTCACCTCACCCACCCAGTCACTAACTCACTCACCCACCCAGTCACTAACTCACTCACCCACCCAGTCACTAACTCACTCACTCACCCAGTCACTAACTCACCAACCCAGTCACTAACTCATCCACCCACCCAGTCACTAACTCATGTACCTACCCACCCAGTAACTAACTCACTCACTCAACCAGTCACCTCACTCACCCAGTCACTAACTCACCCACCCAGTCACTAACTCACCCACCCACCCAGTCACTAACTCACATATCTACCCACCCAGTCACTAACTCACTTACCCACCCACCCAGTCACTAACTCACCCACCCAGTCAGTAACTCCCCCACCCAGTCAGTCAATAAGTCACCCACCCACCCAGTAACTAACTCACTCACTCAACCAGTCACTAACTCACTCACCCACCCAGTCACTAACTTACTCACCCACCCAGTCACTAACTCACTCACCCACCCAGTCACTAACTCACTCACTCACCTAGTCACTAACTCAGTCACTCACCCACTCACCCAGTCACTAACTAACTCAACCACCCACCCAGTCACTAACTCACTCACCCACCCACTCACTATCTCACCCACCCAATCACTAACTCACTCACCCACCCAGTCACTAACTCACTCACCCACCCAGTCACTAACTCAGTCACTCACACCAGTCACTAACTCTGTCACTCACCCACCCAGTCACTAACTAACTCACTCACCCACCCACCCAGTCACTATCTCACTCACTCACCCACCCACCCAGTCACTATCTCACTCACTCACCCACCCAGTCACTAACTCACTCACCCACCCAGTCACTAACTCACTCACCCACCCAGTCACTAACTCACTCACCCACCCAGTCACTAACTCACTCACCCACCCAGTCACTAACTCACTCACCCACCCAGTCACTAACTCACTCACCCACCCAGTCACTAACTCACTCACCCACCCAGTCACTAACTCACTCACCCACCCAGTCACTAACACACTCACCCACCCAGTCACTAACTCACTCACTCACCCACCCAGTCACTAACTCACTCACCCACCCACCCAGTCACTAACTCACTCACCCTCCCAGTCACTAACTCACTCACCCACCCAGTCACTAACTCACTCACCCACCCACTAACTCAACACAGTCACTAACTCACTCACACAGTCACTAACTCACCCACCCATCCAGTCACTAACTCACCCACCCACACAGTCACTAACTCACCGACCCAGTCACTAACTCCCTCACCCACCCACCCAGTCACTAACTCACTCACCCACCCAGTCACTAACTCACTCACCCACCCACCCAGTCACTAACTCACTCACCCACCCAGTCACTAACTCACTCACCTACCCAGTCACTAACTCCCTCACCCACCCAGTCACTAACTCACTCACCCATCCAGTCACTAACTCACCCACCCAGTCATTAACTCACTCACCCTCCCAGTAACTAACTCACTCACACCACCCAGTCACTAACTCACTCATCCACCCAGTCACTAACTCACTCACCCACCCACTAACTCAACACAGTCACTAACTCACTCACCCAGTCACTAACTCACCCACCCACCCAGTCACTAACTCACCCACCCACCCAGTCACTAACTCACCGACCCAGTCACTAACTCACTCACCCACCCAGTCACTAACTCACTCACCCACCCAGTCACTAACTCACTCACCCACCCACCCAGTCACTAACTCACTCACCCACCCACCAAGTCACTAACTCACTCACCCACCCAGTCCCTAACTCACTCACCCAGTCACTAACTCGCTCACCCTCCCAGTCACTAACTCAGTCACTCACCCCAGTCACTAACTCTGTCACTCACCCACCCAGTCACTAACTAACTCACTCACCCACCCACCCAGTCACTAACTCACTCACCCACCCACTAACTCAACACAGTCACTAACTCACCCACCCACCCACCCAGTCACTAACTCACCCACCCAGTCACTAACTCACTCACCCACCCACCCAGTCACTAACTCACTCACCCACCCAGTCACTAACTCACTCACCCACCCAGTCACTAACTCACCCACCCACCCAGTCACTAACTCACTCACCCAGTCACTAACTCACTCACCCACCCAGTCACTAACTCACCCACTCACTAACTCAACCACCCAGTCACTCACTCACCCACCCAGTCACTAACTCACTCACCCACCCAGTCATTAACTCACTCACCCACCCAGTCACTAACTCACGCACCCACCCAGTCACTAACTCACTCACCCACCCAGTTACAACCCAGTCGCTAACTCACTCACTCACCCAGTCACTAACTCACCCACCCAGTCACTAACTCACCCACCCACCCAGTCACTAACTCACATATCTACCTACCCAGTCACTAACTCACTTACCCACCCACCCAGTCACTAACTCACTCACCCACCCAGTCACTAACTCACTCACCCACCCACTAACTCAACACAGTCACTAACTCACTCACACAGTCACTAACTCACCCACCCATCCAGTCACTAACTCACCCACCCACACAGTCACTAACTCACCGACCCAGTCACTAACTCCCTCACCCATCCACCCAGTCACTAACTCACTCACCCACCCAGTCACTAACTCACTCACCCACCCACCCAGTCACTAACTCACTCACCCACCCAGTCACTAACTCACTCACCTACCCAGTCACTAACTCCCTCACCCACCCAGTCACTAACTCACTCACCCATCCAGTCACTAACTCACCCACCCAGTCATTAACTCACTCACCCTCCCAGTAACTAACTCACTCACACCACCCAGTCACTAACTCACTCATCCACCCAGTCACTAACTCACTCACCCACCCACTAACTCAACACAGTCACTAACTCACTCACCAGTCACTAACTCACCCACCCACCCAGTCACTAACTCTCCCACCCACCCAGTCACTAACTCACCGACCCAGTCACTAACTCACTCACCCACCCAGTCACTAACTCACTCACCCACCCAGTCACTAACTCACTCACCCACCCACCCAGTCACTAACTCACTCACCCACCCACCAAGTCACTAACTCACTCACCCACCCAGTCCCTAACTCACTCACCCAGTCACTAACTCGCTCACCCTCCCAGTCACTAACTAAGTCACTCACCCCAGTCACTAACTCTGTCACTCACCCACCCAGTCACTAACTAACTCACTCACCCACCCACCCAGTCACTAACTCACTCACCCACCCACTAACTCAACACAGTCACTAACTCACCCACCCACCCAGTCACTAACTCACCCACCCAGTCACTAACTCACTCACCCACCCACCCAGTCACTAACTCACTCACCCACCCAGTCACTAACTCACTCACCCACCCAGTCACTAACTCACCCACCACCCAGTCACTAACTCACTCACCCAGTCACTAACTCCACTCACCCACCCAGTCACTAACTCACCCACTCACTAACTCAACCACCCAGTCACTCACTCACCCACCCAGTCACTAACTCACTCACCCACCCAGTCATTAACTCACTCACCCACCCAGTCACTAACTCACGCACCCACCCAGTCACTAACTCACTCACCCACCCAGTTACAACCCAGTCGCTAACTCACTCACTCACCCAGTCACTACTCACCCACCCAGTCACTAACTCACCCACCCACCCAGTCACTAACTCACATATCTACCTACCCAGTCACTAACTCACTTACCCACCCACCCAGTCACTAACTCACCCACCCAGTCAGTAACTCACCCACCCAGTCAGTCAATAAGTCACCCACCCACCCACCCAGTAACTAACTCACTCACTCAACCAGTCACTAACTCACTTACCCACCCAGTCACTAACTCACTCACCCACCCAGTCATTAACTCACTCACCCACCCAGTCACTAACTCACTCACCCCACCCAGTCACTAACTCACTCACCCACCCAGTCACTAACTCACGCACCCACCCACTAACTCAACACAGTCACTAACTCACCCACCCACCCAGTCACTAACTCACCCACCCAGTCACTAACTCACTCACCCACCCACCCAGTCACTAACTCACTCACCCACCCAGTCACTAACTCACTCACCCACCCAGTCACTAACTCACTCACCCACCCAGTCACTAACTCACCCACCCACCCAGTCACTAACTCACTCACCCAGTCACTAACTCACTCACCCACCCAGTCACTAACTCACCCACTCACTAACTCAACCACCCAGTCACTCACTCACCCACCCAGTCACTAACTCACTCACCCACCCAGTCATTAACTCACTCACCCACCCAGTCATTAACTCACTCACCCAACCCAGTCACTAACTCAAGCACCCACCCAGTCACTAACTCACTCACCCACCCAGTTACCACCCAGTCGCTAACTCACTCACTCACCCAGTCACTAACTCACCCACCCAGTCACTAACTCACCCACCCACCCAGTCACTAACTCACATATCTACCCACCCAGTCACTAACTCACTTACCCACCCACCCAGTCACTAACTCACCCACCCAGTCAGTAACTCACCCACCCAGTCAGTCAATAAGTCACCCACCCACCCAGTAACTAACTCACTCACTCAACCAGTCACTAACTCACTCACCCACCCAGTCACTAACTCACTCACCCACCCAGTCATTAACTCACTCACCCACCCAGTCACTAACTCACTCACCCACCCAGTCACTACTCACTCACCCACCCAGTCACTAACTCACGCACCCACCCACTAACTCAACACAGTCACTAACTCACCCACCCACCCAGTCACTAACTCACCCACCCAGTCACTAACTCACTCACCCACCCACCCAGTCACTAACTCACTCACCCACCCAGTCACTAACTCACTCACCCACCCAGTCACTAACTCACTCACCCACCCAGTCACTAACTCACCCACCCACCCAGTCACTAACTCACTCACCCAGTCACTAACTCACTCACCCCACCCAGTCACTAACTCACCCACTCACTCACTAACTCAACCACCCAGTCACTCACTCACCCACCCAGTCACTAACTCACTCACCCACCCACCCAGTCATTAACTCACTCACCCACCGAGTCACTAACTCATGCACCCACCCAGTCACTAACTCACTCACCCACCCAGTTACCCACCCAGTCGCTAACTCACTCACTCACCCAGTCACTAACTCACCCACCCAGTCACTAACTCACCCACCCACCCAGTCACTAACTCACTTATCTACCCACCCAGTCACTAACTCACTTACCCACCCACCCAGTCACTAACTCACCCACCCAGTCAGTAACTCACCCACCCAGTCAGTCAATAAGTAACTCACCCACCCAGTCACTAACTCACCCACCCACCCAGTCACTAACTCACTTATCTACCCACCCAGTCAGTAACTCACCCACCCAGTCAGTCAATAAGTCACCCACCCACCCAGTAACTAACTCACTCACTCAACCAGTCACCTCACCCACCCAGTCACTAACTCACTCACCCACCCAGTCACTAACTCACTCACCCACCCAGTCACTAACTCACTCACCCACCCAGTCACTAACTCACTCACTCACCCAGTCACTAACTCACCCACCCAGTCACTAACTCACCCACCCACCCAGTCACTAACTCACGTACCTACCCACCCAGTAACTAACTCACTCACTCAACCAGTCACCTCACTCACCCAGTCACTAACTCACCCACCCAGTCACTAACTCACCCACCCAGTCACTAACTCACATATCTACCCACCCAGTCACTAACTCACTTACCCACCCACCCAGTCACTAACTCACCCACCCAGTCAGTAACTCCCCCACCCAGTCAGTCAATAAGTCACCCACCCACCCAGTAACTAACTCACTCACTCAACCAGTCACTAACTCACTCACCCACTCACCCACCCAGTCACTAACTCACTCACCCACCCAGTCACTAACTCACTCACCCACCCAGTCACTAACTCACTCACTCACCTAGTCACTAACTCAGTCACTCACCCACCCACCCAGTCACTAACTAACTCAACCACCCACCCAGTCACTAACTCACCCACCCACTCACTATCTCACCCACCCAATCACTAACTCACTCACCCACCCAGTCACTAACTCGCTCACCCACCCAGTCACTAACTCAGTCACTCACCCCAGTCACTAACTCTGTCACTCACACACCCAGTCACTAACTAACTCACTCACCCACCCACCCAGTCACTATCTCACTCACTCACCAACCCAGTCACTAACTCACTCACCCACCCAGTCACTAACTCACTCACCCACCCAGTCACTAACTCACTCACCCACCCAGTCACTAACTCACTCACCCACCCAGTCACTAACTCACTCACCCACCCAGTCACTAACTCACTCACCCACCCAGTCACTAACTCACTCACTCACCCAGTCACTAACTCACCCACCCAGTCACTAACTCACCCACCCACCCAGTGACTAACTCACTTACCTACCCACCCAGTCACTAACTCACTTACCCACCCACCCCAGTCACTAACTCACCCACCCAGTCAGTAACTCACCCACCCAGTCAGTCAATAAATCACCCACCCACCCACCCAGTAACTAACTCACTCACCCAGTCACTAACTCATTCACCCACCCAGTCACTAACTCACTCACCCACCCAGTCACTAACTCACTCACCCACCCAGTCACTAACTCCCTCACCTAGTCACTAACTCAGTCACTCACCCATCCACCCAGTCACTAACTAACTCAACCACCCACCCAGTCACTAACTCACTCACCCACCCACTCACTATCTCACCCACCCAGTCACTAACTCACTCACCCACCCAGTCACTAACTCACTCACCCACCCAGTCACTAACTCACCCACCCAGTCACTAACTCACTCACCCCCCAGTCACTAACTCACTCACCCACCCAGTCACTAACTCACTCACCCACCCAGTCACTAACTCACTCACCCACCCACCCAGTCACTAACTCACTCACCCACCCACCCAGTCACTAACTCACTCACCCTCCCAGTCACTAACTCACTCACCCACCCAGTCACTAACTCACTCACCCACCCACTAACTCAACACAGTCACTAACTCACTCACCCAGTCACTAACTCACTCACCCACCCATCCAGTTACTAACTCATCCACCCACACAGTCACTAACTCACCGACCCAGTCACTAACTCCCTCACCCACCCACCCAGTCACTAACTCACTCACCCACCCTGTCACTAACTCACTCACCCACCCACCCAGTCACTAACTCACTCACCCACCCAGTCACTAACTCACTCACCTACCCAGTCACTAACTACCTCACCCACCCAGTCACTAACTCACTCACCCATCCAGTCACTAACTCACCCACCCAGTCACTAACTCACTCACCCTCCCAATAACTAACTCACTCACACCACCCAGTCACTAACTCACTCATCCACCCAGTCACTAACTCACTCACCCACACACTAACTCAACACAGTCACTAACTCACTCACCCAGTCACTAACTCACCCACCCACCCAGTCACTAACTCACCCACCCACCCCACCCAGTCACTAACTCACCGACCCAGTCACTAACTCACTCACCCACCCAGTCACTAACTCACTCACCCACCCAGTCACTAACTCACTCACCCACCCACCCAGTCACTAACTCACTCACCCACCCACCAAGTCACTAACTTACTCACCCACCCAGTCCCTAACTCACTCACCCAGTCACTAACGTCGCTCACCCACCCAGTCACTAACTCACTCACTCACCAGTCACTAACTCACCCACCCAGTCACTAACTCACCCACCCACCCAGTCACTAATTCACTTACCTACCCACCCAGTCACTAACTCACTTACCCACCCACCCAGTCACTAACTCACCCACCCAGTCAGTAACTCACCCACCCAGTCAGTCAATAAATCACCCACCCACCCAGTAACTAACTCACTCACCCAGTCACTAACTCACTCACCCACCCAGTCACTAACTCACTCACCCACCCAGTCACTAACTCACTCACCCACCCAGTCACTACTCACTCACCTAGTCACTAGCTCAGTCACTCACCCACCACCCAGTCACTAACTAACTCAACCACCCACCCAGTCACTAACTCACTCACCCACCCCACTCACTATCTCACCCACCCAGTCACTAACTCACTCACCCACCCAGTCACTAACTCACTCACCCACCCAGTCACTAACTCACTCACCCACCCAGTCACTAACTCACTCACCCACCCAGTCACTAACTCACTCACCCAGTCACTAACTCACTCACCCAGTCCACTAACTCACTCACCCACCCAGTCACTAACTCACTCACCCACCCAGTCACTAACTCACTCACCCACCCAGTCACTAACTCACTCACCCACCCAGTCACTATCTCACCCACCCAGTCACTAACTCACTCACCCACCCAGTCACTAACTCACTCACCCACCCAGTCACTAACTCACTCACCCACCCAGTCACTAACTCACTCACCCACCCAGTCACTAACTCACTCACCTAGTCACTAGCTCAGTCACTCACCCACCCACCCAGTCACTAACTAACTCAACCACCCACCCAGTCACTAACTCACTCACCCACCCCACTCACTATCTCACCCACCCAGTCACTAACTCACTCACCCACCCAGTCACTAACTCACTCACCCACCCAGTCACTAACTCACTCACCCACCCAGTCACTAACTCACTCA